>NC_072733.1:18561614-18791614 GCF_026930045.1 Uloborus diversus | reverse complement strand
TTCAATTGGGAGATTCAATAAGTTATATCTCCGGAGTACCTACTACGATCTGCATCAAATTTTTTTTTGTAGCATATTTAAATCATTCTCTTGCTATGTAGAAAAAAGTAGAAGGGTGTTTTTTGTTGTTTTGAAATTAAAAAATAAAGTTTGTTTTGCAGAAAATACAAGTTTTCTATTACTTTAAATCCCTTTTAAGTCTAAAAAAGGCCAAAAAACTTTTCAGAGCGATTAATACTGGACTCTCAAAGGATTTGCATCAATAGTTAATCGCTAAAAAGTTGTTTACTTTTGAAAAGTATTGTGCACAAAAATCTCCGTTTCAGACTTCGCAAAAATAAATAAATAAATAACACTTTTGATTGAAAGTGTACTAAATATTTAAAATAATAATTTGAAGAATAGTATAAAAATATTTTTAATGGAATTATTTTGATTTTTTTTTTTTTTTACATTAAAGGATGGAAAAACAAAATTACTGTTGAAAATTTATCTTAGCATAATCTTGTGTTTCGATTACTTTACACCTGACAATGAACTTCCACACTTACAGTAAGTACTCCACAACTCTAGATTTCTCTGAAGAAGATTATTTTTGCTGATTGAAGTATATTTTAAAACCTCTTTGAAACTTGATAGAAATTCTGACTTTTTCATCTTCTGATACAAAGGAAATAGTAAATTTAAAAAAAAGCCGTCCGCACAAGCATGCCTTTCATTTCACATTTTATAATCGACGAAAGCTATGTGTCTATTAACTTTCAAAGCGAAAGAAGAATGATGCATATTGCATGAGTATTGTAAGAGCGGAAGATCATTGTCAGGTGTTCGACAATCCAAACAAATTTGAGCTATGAAAACTTTTCAATAGTAATTATTCTTTTTTTTTCCCATCTATCATTGTCAAAAAAAAAAAAAAAAAGCTAAATAATGCCATTAGAAATTTTTTTATACTATTCTTCGAATTATTATTTTAAATATTTAGTACACTTTCAATCAAAAGTGTTTTTTTATTTATTTATTTATTTTTGCAAAGTCTGAAACGTAGGTTTTTGCACACTTCTTTTCAAAAGTAAACAACTTTTTAGCGATTAACTGTCGATATAAATCCTTTGAGAGTCCAATATTAATTGTTCTGAAAAGGTTTTGGCCTTTTTTAAGCTTAAAAGGGATTTAAAGTAATAGAAAACTTGTATTTTCTGCAAAACAAACTTTTTTTTTTATTTCAAAACAACAAAAAACACCCTTCTACTTTTTTCTACATAACAAGAGAATGATTTAAATATGCTACAAAAAAAAAACTTGATGCATACCGTAGTAGGTACTCCGGAGATATAACTTATTAAACTTATTTAAAAAAACATAAAAACTGACTTTAGATAAAGAGGGGCAACACCCAACTGTTCATAGAATACTTTCTGTCGTTTACTGAAAGAGAAAAATATTAGCTTGAAATTGATACCAAATTCAGATTAATTGGTTGAAAAATCAAGAAATTAGAGATTTTCTGAATTCATGCCAAAATGGCAACTAAAAAAAATGATCAAAAATTGAATTTTTGAAAAAATTCTTCAAAGCGTAATTTTCATTCAAAAAATCTAAAAAAAATAATTTGGCCTTTTCTCATATCTGTTCGTAAATAAATAATGGACAAAATCTGGGACATGACATTAGGCGATTTGACGTGAAATGACCCTGTGACGACTACTAACGACTATTTTGCGATGACACGACACAGTTACAGCAGCCACCAGTACGTATTTTTGAACTTTATGTGACGTTGCTGCAAAATCCAATAGTTATACAGTCACTTGAATGGTGATGAATTTGCGACTTTCAACGCAGTCACAGTGGCTTTCATGGGACCTTTCAATGACGTTGAGGTATTGTGACTTACAAGGGTTGCCACAACGTTGTGAATGCGACTAACTTGGGTGACTGACTTCCGCGTCAGGAAGTTCAACTATCTTGTAACATTTCTACTAGAGATCCTATATACAGAGAGATTGGACAACGGCACGCCGCTATCCGCCATGTTTAGTCCAAGTGTTGTCAGCTCGAAATGCTGCGCTGTGTGATTTTTTAGCTTACCCACTGAATATAGGACGTTAAATCTTTTAAGTAGAGACTTATATTTTTTCTCCTCGTATTTTCATTTAACTAAGTGAGTTCAAAGTCTCGAAATCCGTCGCCAATCGTTTCATATCGCCATAGCGCTTACAAAGAAAAAAATTTTTCTAAAAAATTTGTTCATAAAGATAGAAAACAAAGATATATTTGCGATCTGCACATTTCATTTCATAATATCAAAACTAGCCTCTAATTTTTTCGATACAATGTACAGTGATATTTGGGGCAGAAGATGCATTACGGTCTACGGGCAGTGAGCATCTTTGGACAGAAGATGGCCGCCGCTCTGAAGTCTTCCGATCTCACCGTATTTAGGATCTCTAATTTTTACGACATTGCAGTAAAGCTGCATTGTGACTTACAAGGGCGGTCACCAGTACGTAGATGCGACTAACTTGTGTGACCATCGGGTGAAAGACAGCACATCATTTCTTGTTCCTCGTTTTTTTTTAATCATTACAGCGATAGAACATGTAACAAGAAAGTAGAAACCGAATTCACTTTGATAAGTTTTGGGAGATTCTCCAAAAACCTGACATTTTTCAGTCAAATTTTTTACAAATAAAAATGCTGAAAAATATTATACTTACTCTTTATTAGGAACTTATAAAGGGGAAAATAGAGGGAACTCACTTCAACTATGCTACACCCTCAAAACAGGGGGTTAAATTTTCGCATAGCAAAAGACTGACAAGCAGCACCAGAACAGTTACAAAATGAATCTCTTCATGGGTTATTCAAAATGTAACTATAGTAATAAAGAAATAACTGAAGCCTAAATCAAAAAGTATGGTTATTAAATGATAAAACAAAATTTATGTAAAACCTCCCTTAACCTGCATTCCAATTTCTTCGAGTATAAGTCCCACACAAGTTTTTCCATATTATTCACTCTGAATAGCTTACACTCGGAATAACGGACATTCATTTCAATGCAAAAAAATCGATTGCTACATTAAAACTTTCTTTAAGTTAGCCATGCACAGTATGATAAAATTTACAAAAAGAAAAGTTACCTTCTCATTACCTGCGAATTGTTTTATAGTTCAGGAAATACAAACATAAAAAACAAAAAGGGAATCAGCAATATTAATAACATATATTTTACTTTTAATTTAAAGCAACTGCGAAATTTATAGCAACTTCACTTACCTACTCGAGCAACATTTAGATAAACAAATGTCTAACCAATAAATCTCTTTTGGAACTTTTCATCTGAACAACAACAAAAAAAAAATATTAAATTAATAGAATTATTCCACTGATACACTTTTTATTTATCATTTGCAAAATTTAAATTTCTTTTTTTCAATCAATCTTATTTTCGAACTAATGTAATGGAAATAAATCCTTCCATTCTACGGGAAATACCAATGCTTGAGAAATAATGCTAGGAGAGTGATTGTTTTAGGCCAGGAGTATGATACTTTTTTTAGGACAGGAGTATGACACGTTCCTTAAAATTTGCCTGTTATATAGGCCCAGGATTATATTTAAGGTAAATAAGGTTTTTTTCTATTCTAACCTCTTAATTCAAAAATTTTTCATTTATTTAAAACAGAAATATTGTCCAGGAGAATGACAGCGAAAATGTTTCATATCCTATTCTTGAACTTCAAAATTTTAATGAGAACAGCAGACAAATCATATTAACAAAATAATTAAGGAATCCAACAAAATGGTGATAATAAACAGTTTTATAGAATAGCAGATTAAAAATTCCTTTTTTTATCTACAATAATTGAACTCATTCTTAGGTCAGGAGAATGACATGAAAACCTGGGGACAAAGTTTAAAATGATGTACCTTGATGATTTAAATAATTGAATTTGTTTAAAGAATGTTATTTTACACCTTTAAGTATGCTTAATTTTGCACTACAAATTGAATTTATGGAATGTTGGTATAAAATTTTAAAATAATTTAAGTCCATTTGAAGAATGCATGGGGACATGCCTGAAGTGTGACTTTCTGGTTATTCAAAAATTTTCGTAGAGAAAACTAAATGAGTTATTGTTGTAATAAGAGTAGAATAACATCAGATAAGTTATTTCTAACTATTAAAAAAATGAAAACATTTTCTGGGTTAAACAATTTTTGTGTTATGCTACAGGGACAAAATATTGTTAGGATTTTGGAGAATCAGACTTTTATTTTTGCGACTTTGAGTAGATGGAACGAGGCGTTCTGTATCATTTCGGTTTCACACAAGATCACGGCAGTTGAAGTTGTCTTTCGGCGCGTAGAAATGCCCTGCCATCGGTTCCCATTGTTCATTCTTGCATATTGCAAGAATCTTACAAAAATATGAAAATATTGCTTCATAAAATTGACTACTCACATCAGAATTAGACATATGGGCAGCATTTAAAAGTAATTGCCATTCTCATTGGTATGAAACTTGATTATACAAAACAGTGGGACAGCAGGGCAAAACATGAACATTATATCAAAAGAAATTGCCAGAGCGCAAACAAGTATTGCAGGTGAAAAAAAATATCCAAAATGTTTCTCTAATCAATTTTTTTAAAAAAATTGTCCCACCTTTACACATAAAGTTGGAATTGATGAAGAATTTCGTTAAAGCAATGGATAAAAAAGGGGGTATATTTCAATACTTTCAGAAACAGTTCCCATCACTCACTTACGCAAAAAATTAAGGAGAGTGTTTTTATTGACCCACAAATAAGAAAGCTTATGAAGGAACAAAATTTTGAAGCTAGTTTAAGTTATTTAGGAAAAACAGCATGGATTGATTTTTAAAAATGTGGTAGTCCTAATTATATAAAAAAAGTCCTAATTATAAAAAATTAAAGATGTTCAATGTCATTGAATTTTTTTTTTTTTTTTTTGGCTTGTCACTTAAGTTTTTCAAAATCAAAGATCATTTAAACTTGCATTTTTGAAATTTTAATTTAGGAAACTTTTCGAGGGAAAATTTTCAGGTCTTTTTTTTTCTCTAACGTCATTAAAAATGGCCTACAACACAATTGCGATTTTAGAACTTCCAATTTCGAAATGTTCGAGAAAAGAGCTCCCAAGCCCCTCTTTACCCATCCCTTAACATCACTAAGGATCGTTTAAAGCTGCAATTTTTTAGGTTCAGTTCTGAAAAATACCAATAGAATGTCTTTCAACAACAGTCCATCCTCTAACGAATGTTACCAAAGATGGCTTAATGTAACGCTTATAAGACTTATTTCGATAAACATCTAGGAGAAGAACACAGAACCTCTCCTCTCTCACATAACAAAAAAAGTCTAAAATTGTGGTTTTGGAACTTCTAATATCGAAATGATGGTGAAAATTCTGAAATTTGTGTCTTATTTTAATGTCATAAAAGATAGTTGACAAATAAATTTTTACACCTTAAATTCCCTTCATCTATTTGCACTTTACTCCAGGAATTTTAAACTTTGGCTTTTAATCTTGTGTATATTTTAATATATGGAACCATTATATATCTTAATATGGAGTATCAATATTCTAAAAAAATGATTATACTTGATAAATGGTTGTAGGCATGACTGTAAGGTCAAGCTCGTGACACGTACAAATCATTACTTTAAATAAAAAAACTTTTTTAAAAAATGTTACTTCATGTTATGATATGTAATGGTTTCTCATACTTCAATATAAGGAAATTAAAAGCCAAAGTTTAAATTTCCAGGAACGCAATGCAAATATAAGCATAAAAATGTCTCATTTGTGCAAATGGATAGAGCATTTTAAAACTGTAATTTATGATTGTCATATGAATTTTAAGGACACTCAAAATATAGTGAGAAAACAGTAAAAATTTATTACAACAGACGTTTTTATATTTACATTGTAAACATTTTATTAAAATCAATTTTCTGCACTTAAAAGTTTTTGACAAAATAACAATAAATACATTCCTTATGTAAAAAAACTCATTCACAAAATTTGGAACAAAAACATTTTTGAGAAAATATCCCTATTTTTTTATAGCACATTTTTGATATACACTCTGAAACTTCAAGCCAAATACATTTTTAATGTAAGCCTCTATCACAGCAATGAAGTACAATAATAAATACTTAAAGTAAGACATAATAACAACTAAATAACGACATAGCAAGTTTTGATTCATGAAAAAATATTTTTTTCTAATGACAAAAAGTCCAAAAAAATAAGACAAAAATCACAACTTTCCCATTCTATAGAATAACATTGGTAAGGTTGAAGATGAAATTTAGAAGAAGATTCCATTACATATTACTTAAGAATGATACATAAAAACTTTAATCCTCAAGAGATGTAAATTCATAATAACTTATTGAAATTTAAGTGTAAAATAATAGTGACATTTTAAATTAATTTATTGAATTTGAATAATATCTGCAATAGTTCATATTCTATATAGAACAATCTACCAACACAAATCTTAAAAATTCGAATCCAAATTCAACAAGAATATTATGCTCAATATAAACCTTAATCATAAAAAAAAACTTTAGGCAAAAATCAGTCTGAGATGTGAAATTGGTAAAAAAAAAATCATTAACCATTTTTACGACTCCCAAATAGCGATTTAAAAGCTATGAGGATACAAAATTTTGTTTATAATATTAGAAGTTATGTCACTCATGAAAAAGAAATTCTTGAGACGGAACAGGTCAACTTATTTGTGTTAAAATAAATTTATGTTAAGATTGTTTACATTAGCATATTTAGTAAATGTATCATACAGTATAACCCCGATTTCACAATTGTCATATCAAGGGACTGTAAAAAGTCATCCTTAAATCAAAGATAAACCGAGGAGGATATACATTTAGTGTAGTTAAATCTGGACCAGTGTAATTACTCTTAAAAAAATATATTTTTCTAAAAGTAACCATATTTATCTAGTTCCTGTCATCACATACAATGTACAAACACATTTCAGATTTATATTTAATGCTATTTTAAATCTGCAGGGACAATTTCTTTCTCACAAATGCTTGTCTGTAACAATGGAATTGCCTATATATATTGCTGATGCTTAATGTAAGCATGAGTTAAGTGCATAAATGCAAAAGAAAATAATTATTTTAAAAAATATTAAACATTAGTTGAAAATAAAGCTATCATGTACTTATCATCTTTCCAGGTTTAAAAGGGAAAAAAAGGCTTTTCTACCTTATTTCATTGGTTACTTTTAACATTTGTTATTCAAAAATGGTTCAAGAAAAATAAATGTTTAAGATTAGGCACTTCAAGGGAAATGATTAAGGCAAATGAAAAATACTTTGTTAAAATTCATAGAAGATTCAAAAGCAGTGAATCTATTATAGCAAAAATATGAGATACAATTTTACTTCATGAATTTTCCAGATATCAAAATTTCTTAGAAACAGTATTGCATTCTTAGTTATTCTTTTTGATTCTTCTTTAGAAGTTCTCTCTATTGAGGTAACAGAAAGTCTTAAATTATTCAAAAATCAATTATCTTTATGGGTGACTCATTTTATAAACTATAAATGTAGCTATGTTTTCTTAGTAACTGCTGAATTATCAGTAAATATTTTAATAGCAAAAAGGTTTTGTCATCAATTATAAATAATGAATATAAACATAATTTTCAGAAATTATAATTGAAATTAAAAAAGCATAAAAATATCAGAGTTTTGATCTATTTTTATGAAAGTATCACCTCTAAAGTAAAAATTTATAGAACATTGCATCTCAATCAACTAAATATAATTTATTTATATTCATTAAAAATAAGGCCTTGGGATTTTTACAACTCTTAAAACAAGTATAAAATATACTTCCACAGAATAAAATAGCTTCACAAAACGGAAGACATTTAAGCACATCATTTAGAAAGATTTTCTACAAATCACAGAATTTATAAGGCAGAATATATTATGTACATGTATCATAGTAAAATTATAGCTAAATTTTGACTTTTGATAAATATGGTATGCATACATTTAATTTTCAGGTGCATACATGAGTAAAAGAACATCAAATAATAATGTATATAGTAGATTCCCATTATTTTCAACTGTTTGAGAGCTATTCATTTTTAAAGAAGCATACCTTTATAACAAACACTCATTCGTTTACGAAAAAACAATTTTGTATATAACACTATATAAAATGGCAGAATTCAAATTCTCTACGATCAATTTAATTATTAACTCACACAAATGCACAATAGCTTACAAAACTGAAACACAGACATACAATGTAATGTACAAATTAATCATTATATCAAAAAGAAAAATAAAATATTGGAAATTTTTTACTTCTTTCATAGAAACTAAAATCATGAATTGTAACTTTCAACATTCAAGCTCTCACACACAATTTTAAGTAAAAATAAAAATGATCCACATTCTGGGCTTTTTGGATGCATAAAATATTAAGTATTTATAATAAAGATGTTATTTTTTGAAAAAATAAGTATTATGTTTTAAACTAAACTAAGAGAAATGAAATAAAAAATAATTAAACAAAGTGATTCAGTTTTATGAAATGATGCAAATGGAGGAGAACTTATGCTTATTATGCTGAACAGATAGATGGAAAGAATTGAGTTACCAGGTAACAACTAAATGTAAGTAATTAGAGACAGAAGCGTAATCAACAATATTAGCAGTAAATAGTATTCAAGTATAGATAAAAGCAAAAACTCAACAAAGACAAAAGAAAGGACACTTAAACAGATTTGCACAGCATTAGGCTACATATGCCATGTAAACTACTTTGTAAAGAAGGGGGGGGGGGAATGAGATCATACAAACATAACAACATACCTAACCTTTCTCAAAATATAACTACAAACAAAGAACAATTTCTTAACAAAGAATATCAAGAATTATAAAAATAAATATATGTACAAGAAAGATTAAGCCATATTTTAATGACCAGTAAACAGCATTTCATTCCTTTAAGATATTTATCAATGAAGTTCATGAAATCAATTTTAATACACACCACAAGTAAAATAACAAACAAATGTTAAATTTCTAGCCTAAATTAATCTAAAGGTGCATCACACTGTGCAGTTAAGAGACTTAAGTAATTGTATGATTGAAAAAAGAAATCACAGAATATTCATTGCAATTTTATGTACTAAAATATTTTGAGATATTTTCAAGCGTGAAATGCTATTTCATAGAAAATTGTAAACAAGACATATGTATTGAAATATGAAATATATTGCACATTACAGTGTCTATTCTGATGATAAATACTCAAATCAATAAAAAGAAACTTTTTTTTTCATTCATACTTTGAATAAACACAGTCAAAACTTATAACAAATACCATTTTATGAAAGCAACTGGAATGCTGAGAATATGAAATAGCCTTAAAAACGAAAATTATATGCTATGTAGATATTTATGAATAAAAAAACGTTCAACTTTCTTCCAAACTTTGGAAATATTCTCTAACTAATCAATTGTAAAATGATCCCTAAAATAAACTGATTTCTGAAAAATGTAATCTCTTAATACAAGACATTTATACTACATTTACAGTTCACAGAAAAGTAGCAATATGAATGAAGCAACCAACTTAATTCTGAATTACTTTGGCGATGCTCTAAAAATATATGATCCCTTATGTTATATCAAAGAAATTGGAACACAAAACCTCTTATCAAACTTTCAATTAAAAAAACTAACAGATGTGAAAAACTCGTCTTTCATTTGGAATGTCATCTACATGTAGTCTTCATATTGGAATCTAACAGCCTGCATTCAATAGAAGTGCTTAAAAATGAAAAAAAATTATTATTATTATTATTTCTTGTTAAAGTAACTAATTTTTCTTTTTTTTTTCGACTTAAAAAGAAAAGAGCCATCAAATAAGTTCTATCCCAATAAACTTTTCCTCATTTGTCCAAGTTACCTAACCATTTGAGTTGGAGATGTAGTGAAGTAATTCAACAGATTTATCAACACTTCAATACATGTTTGACAATTAATATCGAACAGATATAGAACAAGTATTATTGGCTAAATTTATGAATCAACAAATCTCTTTCATGAAAAACCATGTACCACTTTTAAAAAAAATGTGGAATGCAGAAAATGTATGTATTAACTTGACAACAGAAGGAGAGAAACTAATAATAATTCAAATACATCTAAGACAAAAAAATTCATTGTAGCTTCATTTTTAAAGTTAAATTTCCTAATCAAAAAGTAAAAATTTTATTAAATTACTATTATAATGCATCCTCAATTTGAAATATTTAAGTAATATTTATGATAATAATATTTGAGATAACTTAAATTACAGTTGAAACACAGTAGCCTTTGATTGTGGTTAGAGACATTTTAGTTTAATGTTACAGACATTTTTCAGTCAGAAAATCAGATTTAACATTAAATTTATTGCTTTTTGTGATCACTGCTTTTTGTAGCAATATAACTTTTTAAGTCACCTCATTCATATCTTGATTGAAAAAGAAGTTTTGTATCGGTTACCAGAGTTAAAGTTACCAGGATTTTTCTGTAGAAAAAGTTCTTGAATTAATTATATGCCAGTATAACCAATTTAATTTTACAAGATTAATGATTACAATAAATGGAAGCAGTTTGTGAGAGCTAGCTGTATAACTAATAGAATGCAAAATCAACATGAAACTTCAGGAAAAAACCCAAATCTTATAAGCAAAAAGTTTATCTTATATATATATATATATATATATATATATATATATATATATATATATATATATGTTCCCTATACAAAAATCACATTTTTTATCAGATTTCAGCCAAATTTGGCAGGGAGGTATTTCTGCACCCAAGGATAATACAGGGCTTTTCAAATGCCGAAAAAATGCTGAGCTGTTTGAATTGGTGAATACCTGAAATAATGTAAAATGGCTCTTTCTATCCAAAATAATGATCCTATCATCAACTTTAGTGTCATTGGTAAGCCTGTAAACAATTACCCTTTTGGAAATTTTCCTCCCTCGGTTTGAAAACTCCAAGGGCAAAAATAAACCAGAAAAAAAGTTACAAACATTTTTATGCAATTTTTAACAGAATATTTATCATCTGCGCAAGCTCAGTATTAATAAGTGTGAAGAAACCACTGAAAAAAAAAAAAAAAACAGTTGAATAAATTATGTGTAGATATTTCTTTCTTGAGTGTGAACTAGTAAAATTTTTGTGATTAAGGGGAAACACCAACATAAGTAAAGCAAATTCTCAAGAAAATATACATAGGCTATTTCAAGGCTACAAGGGAGCCTCTTCATCAGTACAAAAAAATCACAATACAATAAGAAAGTTGTGAGATTTTGTTGTTGTATTGTGCCTTGAGAACTTGTGCTTTATTCAAGTAAGTTTTTCACTTTTATCATATTGTAGCACAAAGCTTATTTGATATTTTTTCATTTAATAAAATTCTTGCTTTTACATTAAGGCTTTTCCTGTAATTGGGGGGGGGGGGGGGGGGATCGCCATCAGAAGAAAAATCGAGGATTTTAGTGGTAATAATGGGGACTTTTACTATTGACTTTACTCTAATCGGGACTCTTAGATATGCCACTAACTTTTTTAAGGATAGTTCAGCTTGATGGACTTAAGTCGTTATTCTAATAGTAATGTTTAGAGTGACTACTGAACTGATTCAAAAGGGAATTTCTTGAAGCTATTGTTCCAATTCTGATGTAGTTGAAAAGAGAAAATGTTGATGTTATTTTTAAAAATATTTTCTCATACTGAAAGGGTTTTGGGAACTTTTTTCCTTATCTTCCAGATAAATGGTTTTAGAGGGATTGTTAATGTAATATGAAAACTAATACTTACTTTAAAATGAATTTTTAGAAACTGATTTTCTTACCATAATGATGAACTTTAGGGAATGTTCTTTTCTTTTTCTGATGGAGAGTGTCAAGGACTATTGTCTGCCTCCTAATGAGGATTTGTAAGGACTATGGTTCTGACTCAAGTAAGAACTTTCTGGGGGACTAATGTCAAGATTGTGGTTCGGGGGGGGGGGGGAGGGGTATTGTTGTTCTGATTCTAATGGTGAGTGATACATTCTGTTGGCAATACTCTGAGATTGTTTCCTTTATTTCATGACCATAAAAGCCTAGTCTTTATTTATTCAGGAGAAAAAGGCATGCCACATGTACTCTCAGTTCATTTTCTTGACAGGGATCGCTGCAACACTAAATATAGCTCATGCAGTGCCGGATGCAATTTGGCAGAATTAGGGTTTTAAGTGAGAAGTTTCTTTATCAGAATAGGAGTTTCGAGAGACTAATGAAGAAATTTAAATAGGCATTTTAAGGGACTTTTGTCATTATTCTAACTGGAAATGCTACACTATTTTTTGCCCTCTATATATCTAATTAGCTATAGCTGATGCCTCTGAAATAGATTAAGGTGTCTAAAAACATGGCATTGTGATTTTAAAAATAAATGCATTAGTTATAAAATCAAGTTTCAGCCTCATTATGAAAGCATCTCAATTGATATAATAATTTAATATACATCTTTTAATTATTATTAAGTTCAAAATTTAACAGAAATAAATGATAATTGCTTATTATTGAAAGAGAAATAGTTATGAATTCATTTAGCTCAACTTTATCAGTTTATTTGATTTGTTTACTCTTGTCAACTGCCAAGTCTTGTCAGATTATCAAAATGTTAAATCCTGATGGCACCACAATAAGGCTACTGTAATAGCAACTTTTAAAGCATTCAAGTTTTCCTTTCAAATAAGAGTAAAGCATAAGATAATAAAAAGTGAAATGTATGAACAGAATACAGTTTAGCTGTGTATACGCATAATTCATCAGCAAAGAACAAATTGGTTCTGACTGCAGAAGTTTATAAATCTCATATCCAGAGTGATTCTTAAATTTAAGTCACAAAAATTATAAATAATATAAATAAATATAAATAAACTCTAAAATGCAATGAAACAAAGAAATAAAAAAGTAAAACAGTATGAAACAAGCTAACTTCTCTCTTATTTTCACAGAAACAAGCAACATTGATGAAACTAAATACAAATATAATTTGAAACACCAATTATAATACATATTGCTAAATTATATTGTGCACATATTTATGCAAATATATTTTAAGTATATTGAATTAACAACACATTTTTAACGAAAACATATCCAAACATACTTCAAAAATGAACTTTGAAATGGGAATCTACTATAAAACACAGATGAATAATTAGCATATTAACAATGAGAATTTCTGTCATTCTATCAGTCAGAAACATTTTAAAAAGAATAATAAATAAATGTGTATGAGCACCAGTTTGTACCAATGCATGCTTGTTTTTGTACTTAGAATGTGACATTAAATGTAGGTTTTCATTTCAAAATACCAGAAACACCATTGTTAAAAGCAATATTTTACTTGCACAGTTACAAATAGTCATCCTTTTCAACTACCAGTATGCCAAAAAAAAAAAAAAACCTGCGAACATAAACCCCACAAAGGTATGAATTCTAAAGGAATAAGAAAAAAACAAACACAGAAATACAAATTGAATGTACCTAAATTATCATTACAGTAACACATTTATTTGTGACAGATGCATTACACATATACATCAATGCACAGACAAAGGAGAGCTAATGAAATTACTTCCTTTTTTTAAAAATCACAAACCGAATCAGTAATGCAAACCTTAAAAAAATCTTTTTGACTGTCACAAATGAATGACTGTCATAAATAATAAAAATAAAATGAAACAAAGAAGGAAAAGACATAAAACAGACATACTGAACGCTTTTAAATTGAAAATTAATGTATGTACGAGAAATATTTCACTTATTAGTAAAAAATACTCATCATTTTAAGACTGCAGTCTACAAGTAGAATCACGCTATCACAGCTAATGCATTTTTTCTTTTATTTTAATGTTTCAATGAATATAATGCACAAGTAATCCATAATTCTGAGAAAAATACTTACAGCTCAAAAAAAAAAGGACATAAAACATTTGTAAAGGATACTGAATGATAATTAGTGCTACCATTTTAGACCAAACTACACAAAATAATTGAAGTGTTGTACCTCTTTAAGAGGTTAAGATAAGACACAACACTCATTTCTTTAAGAAAAAGCATTGATTATTCCATTTAATTCAAGGCCTAAATAGTTCAGTCCTAAGATCCATAAATGTGGTTATAACTTCTGTGCCTAAACATTATCTAAAGTTTATGTCTTTGGGATTCTGATCCTTGCTTCTAGAAAGCTGAAAAACGTAGCTTTAAAAATATACTAATAGGCAGAGAATGAACCTTATTTATTTATTAACTGATTAATTGTGTTAAATGTTTTTTCAAGATGGCTTAAGCTCTCAGAAGCAATATAAGAAAAAGTTTTCATTTATCATAAATCTTAATGTGACACATTTCAACAACAAAATTTGTAGCATTGTATGCTACTAACACACTCAACGAAATCAAATTTTCAATTATTTGAAACCAAAGAGCTGCATATTGACTTACAGGAATTTGAGGTAGCAAATTAAATTTCTCGATACTAAATTACACGCTTTAATATCAACTTCTTAAAAATGTTATTTCCTGTGGCATATGATGCCACATGTATACAAAAGTCATAAAAGGGTATTTAAATTGCTTTTGAACTTCTAGGTCAGAAGAGGGTTACAACTTAAGAAGTGCATTATTTAATCAGGGAGTCACTTTTGTTTCAAAAAAAGGGCATGGGAGTCGGAGGATCTTTTCTAGGGAGGGGCTGTTGCCCGTCCCTGCCACCCTCTGGATACACTCAAGCATCTTTATTTGAGCAATGAACAACCAAAATACAGTGCAATTCAGAGATGAGAGCAGCCAGAGATCAAAAAGGGGGAAAACCAAAAAAAATTCATAAAATAATGTGAAAAAGCGAATACTATCTAAAATTGCATCAAAACAGCCCTGGAAGCCATGATAGTCAAAAATTCAAAACTCGATTTTTCATATTTTTTAGAGAAAATATCTTTTATAGTGAAAAACATTGGAATTTATTGTGTTGAAAATGGGAACGTAAATTTTAAAATAAAATTTGTTTGGAAAGTAAGAAATTACAAAGTGAAAAACCTAAGTTTTCCTTGTGTGGTAGAACATAATTTCCATAGCGAGAATTGAAAACAAAGGAATCACTATTTATATAAATAATTGGTTAATTTTTTTTCTTTCATTGGAACTCAAAGTTTGGTTTTAAAAACTTCCTAATACTATTTCAGGATCATAAGAACAACTTGCAGTTGCTCATTTAATCATGAATTCCAGAAAAATTTGGACAGGCTGTAATGCCTATGACATTTGTGATTCACCATAAGTATTTTGTATGTTTTCTTAAATACATAAAAAAAGGAACCCTGCCAAGTTCCATTAAATTCTGAGACAGGGAGTCTGATCACACTTTTTGATTGACTTCTGCATTTTTTCGAAAATATATTCAAGAAATAAAAATATTTAAATAATGAATAAAATAAGAATATATAAGGTAGCATATGGTAAAAAACCTTCCAACATTAAAAATGATTGGAATATTTGCAGGATGCAAAAAGATTGAAATGTCAAGAAGGATATACAATTTTCCACAATGCGCGCGTTTAAGGTTGTTGGCATATTTTCCAAACATATGTTTTTTGCAGATATTGTGGAGAATGAAGATTCGAGGGGAAAAATAGAAAGAATAAGAAAACCTGGACTGAAAATTTAGAAAAATTGGAATATTAAAAAGAAAGAGAAAAAGAAGATTCAAGAATTTCTTCTCAAAAAGGAAAATAAAAAAGAAGATTCTTCTTAAAAAGAAGATTCAATTCTTTTAAAGAATTGAATCTTCTTTTTAAGAAAAATTGGAGAGTAATGAGGCCTGAAAATGGCAAAAAGAGGAGGAAAGATTTTAAAAGCCAACAGAAAAAGTGGAAATTCTGGCAAAATCTCATCCCTGGCAATTTGATCCAGCAATAAATCTGGTTGTAATCTGAAAAGCAGAAAAAAAGTCATTTTATGATGACTAAAACTGATTTTATATTAAAAACATAAACAAAAAGCTGCAAATATAGCTCCACTTGAGAATCAAATTAAGGTTTCTATTAACACCTTGCCTTTCAATTAGTTGGCTCTCTATTTAACACCTTTTTATTTAAAGATTACTTTTCACGGTCCTGGACACTCCACTATAGTTTCAGAAAAATTCTATTTTTAAAAGCATTTTACTTTAGGAATTTTTTTGTGATCCCTAAAAAGCAGTTTTTTTTTTGAGAATCATCTGTACTTCCTACTGTCTGATTTTGCAGGATACCATATTATTTTTTTATAATCCTACCAAGTATTTAGCTGATGTAGCAAATATTGTTTGATTTTCTGCAATTCTGAGTTTCCTTTTTTTTTTTGCATTTCCTACGCAGAACTACAGAGAGTACTTAGCATTCAGCATCTCTGCACAGGCATTGCACATTTACAGATTGAACACTACACAGTGCTGAAACATTGTACAACATTCAAAAAGGCTAACGCTTGATACAATCAGTTCACACTCAATTTACTTTCAATAAAAACTAATACTGCACTTGCAATGACAGCTTACCCTAAAACTTTCTCTTGCCTAATTGTTTTAGTGCTCAAATAATTCAAAATTAAGTGTATGAAAACTGATTCATTCCTGCACACCAATCAGTACGGTTTTTTCTTTTCTTTCAAGGTGCACAAAAATACTCCTTAATTCCTCAGGGAAGTGAAATTTTATTTGTAAGTGTGAAATATAAAAGAACAATGACGATCGGTTTTATGATCAATTCAAATGAAATAGCAAGGAAGAAAGAAATGTGCACTATTTTCATTTTCAACATTTAGAATTGTTGACTTTTTTTAGGAATAAATAAATTTATAAAAATAGTACAATTGAATTTTTTTTAACTTCAATTTACACCTAAAGCATGAAAATATATCTGACTAAGTTCTTAACGGATATTTCTGATTTTCAATGCATGAATATCCTTACAGAGAAGTTAAAATTGTCTCAGCTGCACATTACACTGTGATAAATAGGAAAAAAAGGAACTAATACAAAAAAGATTCATCTGTCAACAGGTAACAAATGGTACAAGTTAGAAAATTAAACATGTCATTGCTTCTTTTAATAACCTTAGAGAAGATGTTTTCTTAGAAAGTAGCTAGTAGCACAAGAATGAATGAATTGCATTCATATTATATAGGTTAAACATGTAATAACAGACAATGAAAATTGAAAATCGTTTATACTATTTCAAACAAAAAAAACTTTGATCTAAATCAATTGAATAAAAATTTTTAACTTATTTACTCCCTTTACAATTTTTTTAACTTTTCTTTGATCACTTTTAAGCCAAACAAAGTGTGCTTTCTCTCAAACTTCAGTGCAAACTATCAATGAGAGTATTGAAAGCAAACACAAGCTAAAATTTTAAATTAGATATGAAGGCTCAGTTTTTGTTTAAAATCTATAAAATTAAAAGGAGTTTAAAAAATATATATTTTTTACTTTTGAGATGCATCAATTTTAAAGACAAACTAGCAAGTTTAAAAGTCAGACACTATGGCACATTTCTACCGAAGTTTTTCTCCTTTTTTTATTACAATATAACTACAGTGTAGAGCAAGTCGATTCATTCAATATATCAAATCATTCAGTCTACAAAATGATAAATGTGCATAATTCACTACACAAAGGGCAGTTATACATAAAAAAAAAAGGATAGAGGGGGGAAGGGCAAGACTCTGTCATAGATACACGTACAAATACACAAACCTCAGGAAAAAAAGAGTGGGAAAAGTTTCAGAAACAACTATATCGGAACTTTTTCCAGGATATATGTACAAATCCAATATTGCATTGTGACATTAGTGGAAAAAATTTTATTTAAAATTTGAAAACAAGGCTTGATACATTTTAACAACTTGTAGATAAACTGCATGGATTCCATAACAACTGTAATTCATTTCAATAAATGAACAATAAAAAACAATGCTGTTATAAAAACATTCAATTACAAAATATGACAATCAAAATATAATTTAACAGATTGTTTAAGGCACATAAAGTATATGACTCAAAATCTACACCAAAATGAAGATATAAAAACATGATATACAAATGAGTTTGCAATGCATTAATTTGAACAAAAAGCTCTGTTAGTGAACATTTTTTTTTAATGGAAATTTAAAATATTTCATTAATAAATGCATCACCTTGCAACCATACAAGATCTTACAACTTCATTTTCTGAAGAACGTTTTTTATGAACTGAAGATGTAGAGTGTGGTGCCAATTTTGCTCTCAATTTTACTCAGGCAGCAGGGAACACATACTTGGTGACAAGTTTCAGGATGAATGTCAGAGGTCTAGGACTTTACTACCTGGAGTGGAAACATTAGTCAGTCCCCAAGGACTGACATCACACTCACTATATCAAAATTTTTATTTACTATTTTTTTAATTTCCGGCTCACTTTTAGCTCCCTACTTATTTTTCATCAAAATAGAAAAAAAATGTACAGAACTAAGGCCAATTTAAAAAAATTGAACATACTTTAAATAGGATATATGTTCATTAATTTTTGTAGTCAAATTTAGTTTTACATCCATTTGCTCAATGTGTAGGTAATGTAAAAACAAAGTTAACTTTTGATTTCATTTTCAAATTTTTTTTCTAAGTATTAAAATTTTTAAATGCAGTTGAACATTTACTACAGATACATCATACTATGAAAAGCAAACCCATTGGGATTTTTGATTATCAAGTGCTTCTATACATTTCCATCAAACCTAAATGAAACAAATATGAATATATAACACTTGAGGTAACTCATTTTGGCATAGATAAAATAACCTGATTCAGGATCAACCGGAGTGAACTGCATGAAATTCTTTACCATGGATAATCAAGAAGCCAGCATTACACTAACACAAATGAACATGTATAACTGAATGAAAAACAAGAAGTATTGTCTACTACAGTTGGCACTCAAAATTCATGACTTCATGAATAAATGAAATAAAAAATAATGAATGCATTAAAAACAAGTTTTCCTTTGAATGAGTTCTAGAGTTTAAAAAGGCACTTGTAAAAAGGCAACCACTTATTAACCAGAGCAATGCACAAGAATACTGTATTCTACTTCAAACTTGAACACCTAATTCAGGATCCACAGTATATTCAAACCTTTTTTGCACATTTTCTTGATTGCTACTTTTTGCTAAAGGCCTTAAATGAGTATTCTCTTTCCTGGCTTGAAATACATCTTTCGTAGGGTCCGTCGGTAAGTAAGGAACACTCATGTTGACACGCGTGAAGAAGGCCATTTTTTCCCTGTAAAATATTAATGATAATCATAAAATTGTTGTAATTCGCTTAATTAAAGATTTAAATCAGAAATTAGATACCACAATATTTTTATTTTTACTTTTATTTATAATTTCGTAAGGAAACAAATCTTATCTAACCTGAAAGAAGTAATGTCAGGTTGTTTTTTCCGGCTTTTTCGAAGTTTGTAAATTTCTCGAGATGTTTTCTTCAAAAGTTTATCAATTTTCTTTTCTTCAGGGTTAGATTTTACTGCCTAAAATTGAGAAAATATAAGTCAAGGCACACATGTTTTTATTTCTAAATTTTAATTGGAAAATAGTATATACCCTTTCACAAAATCTTGATTCAAACAAAATTATCTTTATTGCTAACAAGGAACTGCTAAACATAGACCTTAAACTCACATACAAACAAAGGAATAAAAAGCACACAGTGCAAATTACGTTTTGAATGCTGTGGAGGTATATTATGAAATGATATATTTTACAATTAAAGTCAACTCTTGATAACTCGAAGTTCCAAGGGACTGGTTAAAACCTTCAAGTTATTGGTAGTTTGAGTTATGGGAAGTTCCCACAGTTTTATCAAGAGTTTGGGACCAAATGAAAACTTTGAGACAAAAGAATATTCAAGTTGCAAGGCTTTGAGTTATCAAAATAAACTATATTTTCCTTGGTTTTTTCTTAGAAAGATTTTTCAAACACCTTGAAAAGAAATGTGTAAATGTAGGATGGAAAATAGTTTTTTCTTAATATTCTTTACATTGCACATTGATTTATTTGAAAAATTTATAATTTTTCTGGTAAAATGTTTTTGTTCTTGAGTTATAGCATTGAGCCATTTGGGTGGGTATTTTAGACTAGAATTTTAGCAAATGACTGAGGTCGAGAGAAATTTTCAGATACTTGCAAAGTAACTCCTTCATTTCGAGTTTTTAAATCCATGGCTTTCCCCAACTTTCCATGATTTCTGCTCGTAACTTTCCATGACTCATGGGATGTAATGTTTCCAGAAAAAAAACATTAATTTTTCACAAGAATATATGAATCAGTATTTTTTGAAAATTCAATTGCAACTATCTGATCAATGCTTTGGACATATGTTTCTAAAAATTCAAACTAAAGTGAAATGCAACTAGCTCAGCTACCATTATAACAAAAAAAAAAGAGAAAGAAAGAAAGAAATGCAACAATGACTATTGATACACAAGAAATAATTACTGTGTTTTAACTTAACTATTTTGCAACTAAGGTCATACAAAATAATAAATCTAAATTTTTTAAAAATATTTCTTGGATTCCAATGAATCATTCAAAACTTTTATGATAGGTAAGAATTTACATGTTTATGATTTTACCTCCAAAAAAATCTGATATGATACACAATAATTTTTTAACCACTGAAAATACTGAAAAATTTTTTAATTGCAAAGTGAATTTTCAAAATGAAAGAAACTTCAAAGATGCAGCAATGATGGGTGAAGAGTAAAACATCTAAACTTGATTTTTCTTTTTTTTTTTTCTTTTGAATTTTTGCAACCAAATATTTTATTTTAAAAATAAATGATGAATCTAAAACTTTTTTTTAAAGCTAGTATTTTTCTAAAAAATCTGTGACAAGCAATAATTTAGTAATTAATAAAATTGAGTTTACAACTGATAAATTAAAAAAAAAAGAAAAAAATATATATACATTAAATTAAAGTGGAGGAATGTGGGGAAAAGTAAAATGGTGAAATATTTATTCTTGCTTTTACCGCCATCTATCAGGTATTTTAACTATGTAGTGACACATGCAGTCAAATTCAGTCACGAAAAAGTTACCTCTGAAAATCAATCAATATGATAATAAAAGTAATTTACAAAAATTGTAAGATTTTGTTCAAAGTCAAAAATTATTTTTGTTATTATTAAATGATTAAGGTCTTGTTATTAATACTTTCAAGTTTCATTGAGATCTACTAATATTCGGTGCAGTATTTATTTGATTAATATTAAGCTTATTTGTGTTTTAAATAATTGATGCAGTTATTCAAGTACATGCGAGACTTACTGGACGGGGCAAAGTGTAATAGCTCATTTTGTTTACTCATTCAGTCCTTTATTAAATCACTTGCATATTTATCTAATAATTTCGTCATTTACATTCCTTCATTTAATATTCCTATATAGTTATTCATTCATTCACTTATTTTCTTTTTCATTCACTTTTTTATTCACTCATTTTCATTCAGTGCCAAACAAACTGGTAGCTAACATAGAATTAGCAATGACCAGACGAGTGACCGAAACAATGGTTCGGTTCAACTTGGTTCGTCAATATTGCAGGCAAGGCAGGTATATTCAGTAAGTTACCGCCCCTCTGTTTGGCACTCTTGGCTTCCTTAAGAGGTTTTCCGCCTCCAGCACAGTTAGTCCTATGCTGGGCTGATGAGTGCTAATAAGCACGAAATTGCAGTCCTCGGCTGGAATTGACTGAGCTGGCGGTGTTTTTCATGTATTTCTGCCTTAGTCCTGGCTATAGGGCGGTAACTTACTGAATATACCTGCCTTGCGTGCAATATTCGAGTTGAACCGAACCATTGCTTCGGTCACTCGTCTGGTCATTGCTAATTCTATGTTAGCAACCAGTTTGTTTGGCACTCTTGGCTTCCTTAAGAGGTTTTCCGCCTCCAGCACAGTTAGTCCTATGCCGGGCTGATGAGTGCTAATAAGCACGAAACTGCAGTCCTCGGCTGGAATTGACTGAGCTGGCGGTGTATTTCATGTAAAAACATTTTATTCAAAAAATTTTCATTTTTCACTTTGCCTCATGAGAAAAAAGTGAACATTTTTCACCTTTTTTGGAGGTACTAAGTTACTGCCAAAAAAAAAAATAATGTTTCAGTGATAGTTTTATTTTAAATATATTGTTCTTTTGTTATGAGCTGTAAATTTTAAAACAAAATTATAATTTGTTCATATTGAAAAAAGTTAGTGATCTTAACCATTTTTCACTTTGCCCTACATTCCTCAACTGAATAATTAATTAACCAGACATTACCAGATAAATTACCACCAAAGCTTGGATAGGCTACAAATATTGTATAAATCCTGAATTTGTGTATTTTGCAACATTTTTGGACTTATAAAAAACTTAACCCTTGAAAATACATAATTTCTGTATATTATTGATATCCTAAATTAATTCTTTAGACTAATTTTATTTTTTAAAATCTTCATTAACATAAGACACTACAAAAAAATTAATGATAATTTTTATGAGTCTCTTGAATCAACACGGATGACTTAAAATTTTTGAGTCGAATGAGAGTGGCAAAATTAGAAGTCTAAAAGTCCTCAGCTACACAATTAGATAAATAAAGAGAGTTAAAAATAATGTTGAACACATAATTCTTCATGTCCAAACAATAGAATCACAAAGTAAAGAAAAACGAACGAGTATTATAGAAACAGATGCAAACGTATTTTGAAATATAAAAAATCGGGACTGACACATAAAAAAGTAAGAAACGGCTAAAAATGCATAAAATTTGCACCTAATCTGTAGAATTTGATAAATAGGCATGTTCTTGAACTAAAAATCCATGACCAGTTTTCAGTTTCCACGATTTTTTGGCATTTTTGGTGAAAATCATGATTTTCCATGATCATTTTTGATCATACAGTAAAACCTGTAAAGTTGACCACTTTTGTAAGTTGACCACCTGTCTATGTTGACCGCTTTTGTCAGAAACGGAATTAGTCCTATCTTGTATAATGAAGGAAAACCTCTATAACTTGACCACCTTTCTAACTTGACCACCTTTCTATCTTGACCACCTGTCTATCTTGACCACTAATGTACCACAAATTTAATTTGGAGTATTGTAAAAAACCCTTTGTAAGTTGACCATTTGGTTTATTTTTTGAAACTTAATTTAGCAAATTATTTTATTTTATTATTATTTTTTACAGTTTTCCAAGAATACCGACCAACCAATTTTACCAACTAAATAAAACAGCAGCATAACTAAACCTCCTTGTAATTGTAAGTTTAACCATAATGAAAAACTACTAAGAACCCTTTCATTCTCTAAACTTGTTTTTCTTTTCTTGTTCTATTTGAGATTACCTTTTGTACTCTCTGTTCAATGAAAACATGTGTCATTAGAAAAATACAAAGTATATTTTTAAAGTTGCAATATTTTGTGGCAACACTGGAATTGTGCTATAGTAAAAGTTACTTGCATTGCAGTGCTTTTGGTGCAAGGGATTAAGAAATAGGACATTTTCATTTTCAACTGCCTTTTGGAACTATGCGAGTCCAGCTTGTTGCTCTTTGTGTTATAGTTTTACATAAAATGGCTTCAAAAAGAAAGTTAGTTGAACTAGAGATTGATAAAAAGTATGAAATATTAAAATTGAAAAGGGAGATATCCAGAGAAAATTAGCTGCCACATATGGAATTTCCAAAACTAGTGTCTAATAAGTGCGCCAAACTTCAATAAGGAGTTATTTTGTTGAAAAGTAGATCATCATGGTTATAAATGTATTAAATGTATGTGAGAAAAAAAAAGCGAAAAATTTGTTATTTTTGATTAGCTAAAAATTTTTAGGAACTATTTATATCAAATAACTTTTTATAAACAATGATTTTTTTTTTCTTTGATTAATTTACTGAACTTTTAAATTTACATGACACATTATTCGTCATTCTGAGAAAATAACCTCTAAAAATACTTGAATAACATTTTAAATTATTGTTTCAAAGAATTGTTAAACAATGAAAGTAAGTTGAACAGAAAGAGTAAGTGTCAATTAGTCAAAAAATGAATACACGGTGCAAGAAATGACAAAAAAAAAAATCATTACCCCCTTTATAAGTTGACCACCTGTCTAAGTTGACCACCAAAGTACTGCACCGCAAGGGGTCAACTTACACAGGTTTCACTGTAGTCGAAATCCATGACTTTCCCCGACTTTCCAGGTACACAGTACCCCTGTACATGGTAGCATGTGCCAATAGAGGCAGGGAGTTGACCACTGCCTTTTGGAGAGACCATAAAGTCCCAACAGCTCATTCAACCTTCAACACACAAGCCAAGAAATATTTTAAATTTTAATTTTATTTAAAAAGCAGCACTTAAAGAGTACTCCTGACATAATTCTCATTTCATAGATGATGGCACGATAAAGATTATAAACAACAAATGATTGTTGAATTCAGTTTAAGAAAAAGAAAATAATATTAAGATATATTATCACTTTGGTGACATTTAATGATCGCTTTGGAAGAATAATTTTCGATTCTTATTAGGGACGCAAAAAAAAAAAAATCACATTTTAACATAGATGCTGTAGATGAAATAGAAGAAAAATGGAAAAAAATATTTTTCACATGTTAAAATGGACAATTTTTTTTTTTTTATTTCTAAAATTATGCTTGACTAATAAAAATAACATTTGCTCATTATTAGATATCCGTTACAATTATCAGCAGTGGGATCCAAAACTGTGTTGGGCAGGTTAGATGGGTGGTGCTCCAGAAATAGACTTAAAAAAAAAGTTTAACTTTATTTTTGTAAAATTCTATAAAAAATTCGGGACATGGCCACAAAAATTGGGGCAGAAACCTAAAATCAACTCCCTCCTACGAATTCACTGCTCCATTTTAATTTTAATGAAATAAATAACAGGAGATAAATATTAAACACACACTTAATAAGTCAATTCTTCTTTCTTTTAACACAGGAATCAATTTTGTCCTATTCAACGAATCGTTAACTCTGAATTAGGAAAAGTGAGGGGCAATTGCCAACCTTGCCCTTCACACAAGTTTGAACTAATAAAAAGTTATATTTCATTTTCAAGCATCATAAAAAATATTTTTCTAAGACATTACCCAAACTTTATAGTAAGTGGACCCCTTTCACAAGCCAATTTTCTGTGTGAGTCCCAGTCAATAGAATGTGTTGATACTTGGAGTTTCTAGTTAATTGAACTTATTAAAGTAACCAGTACTAATAAGAGGGGAACATATTTTTAAAAAGCTCTAGGCAGGAATTTCACAATGCTCAATTTTACTTACAAATTCTGCAGTAAAAAATCAAACTGATCACACAGAAATCAATCGGTAAAACAGGGGTTAAAATTTTAAATTGAACTTTGAATAAATAGGAAGAGAGGTTTTTTTAGCTGGCTCAATTTTACTCTATTAGGTTTAACTTTTGATAGCTGGAGTCGAATATAAGGTTCAGAATCTAATTAAGTTGGTTATGGCAAATGGAAGAAATGCTTTGCTTTTGCAATGAGTGGATGGTGTGCTTTTCTTCTTTTTTTTCAGACAAAGCTAAAATGGGGGTAAGTGTCCTTGACGATAGTTTACAAGATGCAGTCTGAAGTTAATCTATCACATATTCACATTTACATGATGGCAGACTGGGTAGTTTTGCCGAAACGGAAAGCATCTCGATCAACCATACATGTTCTTGCAGCATTGTATCTTGATATGACCGGATGTCGTGCTCAAAGGACAACTCCATAGTTCAAAGGTGAAAATTATGGTTTTCAAATGCAAAAGCAGTATTTAAATACTGGGGCCGTGGTGGCCTGGTTGGTAAGGCATCCGACTCACGACCGGTGGGTCCCGGGTTCGATCCCAGCCGGATCGAAGATCCACCGTTGTGATTAATGGTGACTGGGGGACATTAAATACGCTCGTGGTCACAAAGTCCTCCAAGTGAAACGATACCTCTGGGGGGGCTGGAGCAGGGATTTCTTGGCTTCTGGTCCGGATCAAAAAATCACAGCTGTCTTCGGGGTCCCATCCGACCGATTAAACCACAAACAGTGGTAGGTACGGGTGACCCTGGAGTGTGGAGTATTTAAATACTATTTAATGTCTTTCAGACACTTTTTTTTTAAATGTTTGCTGCAGACCACAGTTTGGGAAGCTATGCTCCAAGGTTTTTTTTGTACGAATGCCATAATTTCCTCAATAATTCAACAAACTTTAAAAGTAATGCAGAATTTTAAAGACTATTTTTACTGCTTTTGTCAAGAAATAAACAGACAACTCACATTGGCATTTTTTTCAAAATAATAGATTTATTATGTTTTTACTTAAATCAAGTATTAGTTTAATGTATAGCCCCTGGTAATGGAGATTTTATAAGTTCAGTTGGTGAGAGCTTTGTGCGAGTCACACAAAAGCCATAGGTTCGATTCCGATGAGCAAAGAAATACCGGTTTTCAATGACATAGATTCCTCCGTAGAATTATGATCCACATTCTCATCAAAACACAGTTTTAACTCCTTAAAAGGTTCTGAACAACATTTAAGTTGTTGTATTAAAATCAGAAACAAAAACAATTATTTTAACATAGTAAATCACAATATCACTCTTTAATTTTTTTTTTTAAATGAAGGCATGTAGCTTAATTTATATTGTTATTTTATCCCCTGTGCAATGTATTAATGTATAGCTTCTCAAGATGGAGGCCCAACAGGAGTTGATGAGAGTATTGTGCTAATAATGCAAAGATCGCTCGTTCAATCACCTCATGGATAGAAAATCATTTTTTAAATACTTTTTTTGCCTTGGATGAATTTTGATCCCAAATTTACAAGAATTTATATTTTAAACTCATAACAGGATTCTGAACCACAATAGCAAAATTGCATTAAATTCAGAAAAGAAAAGGCTTATTTGAGGAGTTACTTTCAAAATGGATTATATCCAGTTTTATATATTTTTGGCAAAACAAAAAAAAACTTTTTACATACAAACACTAACTGTTAGAATTTCGAATTTTTCAATGCTTTGGTAGAATAACAAGTGACTATTGGCATAAGTCTAGGAATTTTTCCACAATTTTATCAGACCTAAGTTGCCAATTTTATTTTGGATATATTCTTTTTTGATGTAAAAAAATGGATATCATCACTTATGCAAAGAAAAAAAAATGCATTTTCTTCAGAAATAAACTTTAAATTTGAAACAAAATTTTCAATATTTTGTAGTACAGTTGGCTCTGTTTAACGACTTTCAAGGGACCACAAAAAATCGTCCTTAAATAGAATGCTTTTAACACTGTAGTGGACCATCTGGGACCGTGAAAAGCTGTCGTTATATAGAGAAAGTCGTTAAACAAAGAGCTAACTGCATGCAGTCGTCCCTCGTTACTTCACGCTTCAATTTTTGCGGCTTCACTACATCGCGGTTTTTTCTGGGTTTCTTTATTTTTTCAAATATAGTAATTAACCTTTTTTATGCTCTTGTGTAATCTTTTTACTTCGAAGAATAACAAAGTATGTCTTTTAAGTAGGGTGAACTCTTTTGAAGGGTTGTGTTATACTAGTTGATGGAGTGGAGGTATAAAATCTCCAAAGAAAGAGAAGGGAATCGCTATCTCATTTTAAGCGTTAAGCACTAACTGAAAAGTATAAATCACTGTATTATTACTAAGGGATAAATATATCTGTAGTGTAGATGGTGTTCAACAATGTACTAGTTTTTTAAGTTGTATACGTAACACCTTTAATGAAGAAAAACGGGTGCACATGTTGTCACTAACTGGCAATTAATTCATCATCAAACAAGTTGAGCTATTTTCATAGATTAATAGTAGTGTGTAAGAGTTACAAGTGGGTGTGCAGTTTATTTCCCAATAATTAACGATGTGATATCTTTAGTGTAGTTAGTGTATTATTTTGTGCAATATATTGAATACTACAAATCTAATGGTGGCTAAGGGTGCTGTTACGTCTAGGGTGCTGTGCTCTATCAAAAACCTATTTAAATAGTCACAAGTAAGTTTTATGTGCTCTAATAAGGAAAATATTCGGTTTATAAATACAGAATCCTACTTTGCGGAAATTCAGTTATCGCGGTAAAGTCTGAAACGAATTAACCGCGATAAACGAGGGTTGACTGTATATATATTTTGTACTCTACTTTATTCCTTCCTACTCACTTTATTCTTTTCATTGAACATTTCAAAAAAAAGGACCTTCGGTGAAATTAAGTAGGAACAATGAAACCACCCAAGCCGATTCAAACAACAATGTTGTAGGTATTAGCAGATCAAAATTTCTCAATTAATCACAATTTAACCATTAATTAATCACAATTTAATAATATCAGTCATTTAATACTAATTTAGTAATCACAATTTGAGGTTGCGCTTGCCAAACTGATAATAGACTTGCACAAGGTGATGCGATTTCTTAATATGGACAGGTATCATGCTTGATTGGAAATGCTCAGCCAGTGCCTCGCTCCACTATTTTACTTGTGAACTACTTTTGAATTAGAAGTGGCAAATTCAAATTTGGATATGTGTCCTTTTGATATGAAAAAGAATGAGTGGATACCAGAAAACAAGGGATAGGTTCCACTTTGCTTTAAAAGACCTGGCGATAAATAAGGGGATAGATATACACTGTTCAAGGTGTACCAATATTTATGCATTTTTTAACAGTAGATATAAAACACCTCGAGCAGAAAGAAATTCATGGGTCGATAGGGTTTATATTAGAGATTCTGAAAACGAAAAAAAAATACGTATTTTTAAAAAGTGGATATAACTCCTCATTTCAGGGTGGTGAATCGCAGTATCATAAATCATCTTTCTTAAGGGTGTTTTTTTTTTTTTTTTGTGGGTAGTTGTTTTCTTAATACTTCATAAAACTACAAAAGTAAGGCATTATGTTTTTTTTATTGCCATCAGCAAAAAATATACAAACAATTCACATTTTGGCTTTTTTTTATTAAAAAATTATAAAAAATCATATTTTCAAATATCTGCCATTGAGCACAAATGCGTTGTGCTGGTCAGCTAGTTTTATTTCAAAACTATTAGTATTGGAACAAATAACTTCAAAAATAAAATATACCATACATCATAGCCGCTCAATTATCTATCCTGGATGGATAGACATCTTCATGATACTTCAAAACTTTCGAAAAACATTACCATGGGATTGGAATGTTATACAAGAATTGAGTCCTATTTTTATTTCTAAAAAAATCATTACTAAACCTTAGAATAGTTTGCCTTAACCTAACCTTAAAACCTTATAGTTTGCTATCTTCCAAGAGAAAGCTTCATGAAAACTTAATCAACACAGCATCAAAATTAAGCACAACGTCAAAATAGATACTTCTTTAGAAGCAGGAAATTGCTTACTTTGGGTTAACTAGAAGGGACAAGTTTACAGCAATCAGCTATGCAGTATGATGCAGTTTATCAGAATGTGATTTGAAATTTTTTTAACAAGGTGCTTTTGAACTATGAAGGCACAATAATTAATTGTATAGGTTAATCTATACAACACTCACTCACTAAAAATCTTATGAATTGCTTTGAAATTCGATAAAGTTGAGACAGGTAAAATAAAAATAGATTTCTGCATTTTTATAGAAACCTTCCATGCTTTTTTTGATTGATAATACTAATGTTCTTTTGTTTGCATTATTTCTTCTAAAATTAGCGAAGTATTCATGGATGGGAATAAAATCAAAGTCAAATCAGTCAGAGGAAGTCAAGTTAGTAACAGAAATTGGGGAAAAAAGATGATTTTGACATTTGGTAAGAATGTTAAAAGATGGGTGAAAAGAAAAGAATCTTCCACCATAAATAGGAGTTCCATTGTGTGCAAAAAGGGAATTTTGATTTAAAAAAAAAAATTCTGTTCACAGAACTACATGAGGACACTATTTAAGACTCAAGAAAACTTACTTCTTTGCTTACTCCTGCCAAAACTTGTTGCAGATTGGCATTTTCAGCAGCCCATTCAGAAATGTCTGTGTCTCCTGTGAATTGAATAGTAGCTATGAAAAATGTGTTTATGCCGTTACAAAGCTAATAATCATTCACAAGAAGTATAACAAAAGCAATAAGCCGATAAAAGATATAACATTGAACAGTGTTAAATATTCAATCAACCTTAAACAAAAACAGGCATTAAAATAATTTGAATTTTTTAAAGGTAAATAAATAAAACAATAATAATAAAGGCATTTTACCTTTCTGTTTTGATTCTTCTAAACGTCTTTTCAATTCTTTAAGTCGATTAATTTCTTCTTGTTGCTGATTTAATCTGCGATGAAACGCTTGCAAATCTAAAGCCAAATCTAAAGATGTTCTTACTGCTCCTGATTTTATGAAGTTATGAATTCTATGCTTTGAACAAGCTACAGGTGGCTAAAATTAAAATATATGAATACAATTAGCAAAGGGTAACCATAGCAACAGAGGGAAAGAAACAACATTAAAGCTTTAAAATTAGAAATAAATTACCTCTTTCCATCTTAAACTTCTTCTTTCCATTGAGTTTCGCTGAAAGGGTCCACCCCTTCGATAAAGAGGCATTGAACTGTCACTATCACTACGGTTGAGCTAAAGAAAAAATCATGAACTATAAATATATTATATACACTAAAATGCAAGGGATATATAACTTGAGAGAATAAGTAACTAGTGTTCCTGATGGCTTACTTCACAAACTAAATAAAAATTGTTAATTATACACTTCTTAAAATCAAGTATGATTGTAAATCTTATGTTTTCACACTCGTGTTTGCCTTCAAACTAGCATGCAGAAACTATGGACACTTTTAGTTGCTGAACTTAAAGACATGTTCTTGTAGGTACATTAGTATCTTAGACCAGCAACCAAAAGTGAACAAAGCTATTTAAAGAAGGAAATTTCTCAGATGAACAAAATCCACTTGAAAAAAGGATTTCTCTTCATTGTATTTTAACAAATTGCTCTGTGAAATGGTTCAAGACTACAAAAAAGGTAGAGAGAGGATGAGTATCTTAAGCTTCAGTTGCATTTGTTAATCAAACAAAAGCAATTTTATACTAAATTAACATTCTCAAGCAGCTCTATTTTTAACGAATTTTATGTATTCCAAAATTTTATTTTAAGAAATAATAAAAGTATTTTATAACATAAAAAAAGTAGTTAGTTTATCCTGCAAAACTTCAGATACAACTGGATTGAAATTCTTGGCAGATGCACTTGGTCAAAACACACACTGAAAAAATAATCAATGAAATTTTACAACTGCATTTAAATCATTTTCTCTTAGCCACAACAGAGTAAAGATATTAATACTGCTTTTATTAGTACATTTCAAGACTTATTTACACTAATAATAACACATGTTGGATGTACCACATCACCTACCCTTAAGTGACAGTAGATATGTTCATGGTGTTAAGGTTCATATCATAGCTTTAAAAAGGGGAAAGAAAATCACATCAGTTAAAGACAAATTTGTGGAAAATGAATGAAAAGTTAACTCAAAATCAGTTTAACTTGCAGATTTACTTTCATATGTTTAAACTTCTGAATATTTTTGACTAGTTAAAACATAAAACTTACTCTGCATATATACTGGTGTTTATTAACAGCTGCACTAGGAGAAAATGTTTGTGATCTTTTAATTGCTGCACTTTTAGAAGTTTCCTCAGGCCTTTTCTTCAATGCTTTTTCAGGTAGGAACACACACTCAGTATTAGTTTCCTTGTCACATAGCTCCACAGTAGCTGCATTTTCTTGTAAAAAACATTCTGTGCCACATTCAATGCAAGTCTAAAATACAGGGTTCATTGATTTAAATCATGATTAAAATCATGATTTAAATCAAGTGATTTTTTTAAAAAAGACCATTGATTTAAATCAATTGATTTGTATCAAATAATATTTTTTTAAAAAAATCATTGATTAAAAGTAGTTGATTTTATTTTTATAAATTAATTTGGCATTTCTAGAAGGTATTGCGCTAAACTTAACTATACTACATTAAACAATCTTAACTTCAAATGGCTAAACTACATAGAACTCTTTTTCCATGTGTGTGTAACAGATTTTCAGACTCTTGCAATTTTGCTTTTACTCCAAAATTACAGTTCAGAAAAAAATAAAAATCTGCAGTTTTTCTTATACACCATGATTAATGTAGGTAAGAAAAGTAATTGTTCAACATACTATTTTATGCTAAAAATGTACATCATGATGGAAACCTTATTTTTAAGGAAAGCATAAAACAAATCACATCTTATGTAAACATTATCATGAATTTATAAATCTTAAAAATTAATTGAAAATTTAGAGAACTTATTCTAATTTTAAAAGTAAGATGAATGGCTTCATTAGTTCAGATTGCTTTATCATCAAGTTTTAACAATTGTCTTCTTCACCACAATTGAATCTATTTCAGGATTTTTGTCAAATCTAAGCTGATAAACACAGAAAACTGCCAAATTTTAAGTTCTTTTTTTTTTAAGGTATGAAATTTATAATTCTAGGAAATAGTGGTACCACTGTTTCCTAGAAGTCTAGTTGAAGGATTGGCAGTTGTAGCTGGGGGGGGGGGAGCACAGCAGTTAGAGTTGAAACTTAGTTGTTGATAATTAAAATTTGTACTCAAGCATTTCTAATTGTCATTGAAAAACTTCTAATTGAAAATTTAGAAAAAAGGGAGAGGGGACTGTGGGGAAAAATTGTAAATAAATAAATTACTATACACAATGCATACACTTTTATGATAAAAATAAACTTTGAGCTATCCCTTTGGAATTTCACTAGAAGAAAATGTTCTTAGAATAAATTCTAAGAACATTTTTTTTTCCAATCTTAAACCTTAAATTTAATTTGAATCATGCATTTGTATTAAAACTCTGGTTAACTTATACTTATTATTAAAAACAGTTAAAGCCATGAAATAAAAATAGCTAAAACAGTTACTTTTTATCCATTGTCTGAAATATATTATGTTTATAAATGTAAAGTAATAATATCTAGAAATTTTTGAAGATTTAAAAGAAGTCCGACTTAAATTTAAGAAAATCAGATTTAAATTTTAAAAATGTGACTTTAAAAAAAATCATAAACTCTGATTAAAATACAAAAATTATAAATGGTCCGAAAATATACTTATAGCAAAAACAAAACACACAAGGAAAGAAACCAAGATCAATTCCAAACTGGACCATACAAATTTACACTTCAGTATCTGTGGCTAAACATAGAATTTCAAAGCACTTAGGTTGCACGCCCTATATGTATAGATTCAAATGCATATCGCTTTTCTTCATGATAATAAAATTGCATAACATCTTTAATAAGCCAAGAAATTGAAGGGAAAAAAAAGCAAAAATACTTTAGGGCTTTGCTAACAAGACTGAAAAAGAGAACATTTATACTAGAACTGCATATTGAAGAGGAAAGATCTGTAAGCTACAAAAAGAAACTAAAAACTTGCCTCAATGAATAAAATGAAAGCAGAGAAAAGAAGTGAGCAACAAATGCATTTTAAAACGCTTCATAACTAATTTCAATTTTGATAGAAGCAATTGTTATGCATGTTGTATGTTGGTGGGGGTGTCTAAAGAAGGGTTTTTGTGTTCACTTATACATTGAAGATCTGAGCTGCTTTAGTATGCCATGAATGAACAAGAGGTGCACACGTTTGTTGTGCAACGCATCATGATTAAATGTCGCACAAAAGGTGGCACCAAACCCTCTGAAATTTTGAGACTGCTTGACGCACGGAACTAAATGTTTGTGAAAGAAACACTGAGCACCCTCAAGTGTATGAGTGGGCAAAATATTTATGGCAGTAAGAAAAGCTGTATAAAATGAACTTGCAGAAAGGAGACTGTGTATAAGCATCACTGTAGAAAACATTGTTGCTACTTGTGACCTTATTAAAGAACAACTAATGCAGGTTATTACTGTCACCTTATCTATGAAGCACAAGCTGCATATTGCAAAAGCAGGTAAACGATACATAACGTCATTTTTGATGAAACTGCAAGGTCCCATACTGCCGCTTTAAAGCAGGAAAACTTGAGAAATTTCATTGGACACCTCTAGAAACCGACCCCTCTGTACAGTCCAGATTTATCGTCCTGTAACTAACAGTTGCTTTAACCACTCAACACAGACCTAGGAGGACAACGATTTGATGATGATGTAAGTGTAGAGGAGTTGTGCCCAAATGCTGCACATATCTCTCTGTTTTCAATCATGACGGCATCAAAAATACAGCAATCTGATATAGAAAATATGTATCAGAGGAAGGATACAATGTAGACAAAAGGATGACTTATGTATATTGTTTTTGGCTGATACAAACAAGTTTTTTTTTAATTCTGGTTTATATTTGATCTACCCTAGTAGTGGTTGGATACGTATTTGAGTTTTTGAAAATGTATATTTGTGCCGATATTTTTATGGATTTAAAGCACCCTGCTTTAATTCCCAAATTAGAAGCCAGTGTGTAATCTTATCTGTATTACTTTAAAAGATCAATTTTTCATGTCTTCAAGGGCAAAATATCTGGATTTTAGTTACAAGGGATTTAAATTCATTGTGTTGAGGATGAAAACATTGTTCATATTATTTTTGTTTCTCAAAAAAAAAAAAAAAAATGTTACCTAAAAGAGGAAAAACTAGCAATTTCATTATTTTATGTGATTGTATGTATCTGTCAGAGCAGTAATAATTATAATGATAACAGAAAATAAGCTTGGGTATCTTTGTTCATTCTTTGTCATATTTTACTTGGCTAGGAGCTATAAATTTTGTTTTAAATTTTCTCAATCAAGTGAAGGTATTTAATGATTCAAATTATCTTTTTTTCTTGATTGCTAGAACATCAAATTAGTCATAAAAACTATATCAATGCTGGTTAATAATCAATGAATCTTCTATAACTAATTTTCGATTACACAGCAAATTGCAGTTCCCTCATCTAATCAAGAAAAATCGTGACATAACCAAAAACTTAACAGGTTGAAAAGATAAAACTTTTTGAGATTCATAAAACATTTTCTGCATGCTTTTTCAAATACATAAGGAGAACTAACAAGCTAGGTTTCATCAAAATCCAAGACTATGAGTGTTAAATCATATTTTCATGAATGATTTGGCCCAACAACTAAAATCGAGTTAATAAATGAATAAATTATTAAAATGAAGAACAAAAGAAGTCAGCTTAAGGCAGCTACATTGCTACACTAACTAACTTCAAAAATAATTGAAACCTTTACAGGATGCAAAAGGATTGAAATCTCAAATGTGGCACGCAATTTTCGGAGAAGCATGCGTTTGGTACTGGAACTTTTCTAAAAAATAGGTTTTTCAGCAGAAATCATGGTGCTTGAAAATCGAGGGGGGGGGGGATAGGAAGTGCAAGTTTTGTGATGTATTCAAGACGTAAAATATTTACAGTTCCCCCCCCCCTCCCCACATCATCTGTGCTTAAGGAAAAATTTATGTGTATAAATGTTGGACATTTTAACTATGCCAGTTTGGAATCTGTTTGATTTTAACTTAAAGCTTTTGACATTTGTAACAACATGAACTTAGTTTAAATTGTAATATTTAAGCGTTTTGATATCGTAACTCCAAAAACCTAAAAACCGTCAATAACGGGGGGGTCTGGAGGTTCTCCCCCAGATTTTTTTAAAAATTGAAGTCCAAAAAAAAAAAAAAACGCAATGGTAGGCCATTTTGGTATAGTTCAGGGAAAAGAGGGGTTCAAAGACTCTCTTAGATCAATTTTTTCAAACTGATAGTCCCAAAATCACAATATTGGGCGACCTCCAAAAATATTAGAGAAAGAGGTGGGGGGGGGGGGCGCTCTGGACTCTCCTCGAAATTGAAGCTTTAAAAACGAAATTGTATTCCATCTTCCATAACGTTTATACGCTTTTTGACTGCATTATCGAAGAGATGGAGTTCAGGAACTCTCCTTCGGCAATATTCCGAAACTGAAGTTCTAAACACGCAAGTTTAGACGATGTTGGATAATGTTAGTTGTAAAAGCGTTCGGGGTTCCTCGCCATTCGGTTTTTACCGATCGTAAACATATTTATTGCAGCAATAAAATCGCTTGGGACATAAGATTTTCACTTTTGCAACATAAATCAGTTATGATCGGAAAGTCTACCCAAGGTAGCCCCAACAAACCAGAAAAGAAGGAAAGGGGGGGGGGGGGGTATGGGCGACTAATTACAATAAACTGGCACCATTCCCGCACACAGTCTTCATTTGAAAAATAATTCTTTATAAGATGGCAGGTGATGAAAATAGCCATAAAAAAACCACTTCAGTGAAGTAGATATATTTTTTAAACCAAGTACACTTCCCAATATTCATTAATTAAAAAAAAGCAATAGGTTAACTGAATGTTCACCCTAGGGAGGACCCCGAATCACATCCCTCTTAAGGTACTCAAATGTAGCCTAAAGTGGCGTTTCAAATATTTCAGCATCGAAAAATTATCGGAAGAGAACTCCCGAACCCCTTCTTATGAATTCACCACAAATACCCTAAATTTGAGTTTTAAAAGGCATCAGTTACTAAATTTTTTTCTAGGAACAGTAAACCCCTTACCTGACTTATGACCGCCTAAAAGTTTTAATACTTTAATTTCGGAAACTTTTGAAAGAACCTTCCTACTCCCTTCGCCCTTAAGTCATCCAAAGAGAGCTCTAAAAATTTCAGAAACGGAAATATTTCGGGCTGGGTGACGGAAGACCCTCCCTCCTCTTTGTGTTTATTAAAGGCACTGTAAGTTTGTGCTTAAGATTTATTTTTCTATTGAAAGAGCAACTCCCTTCCCCACATCGCCAAAGCCAAAGTTTTAAGACTTCAATTTCGGAAATATTCCGAGAAAGACTCCCGATTTCCCTAACTCTTAACTCACTCAAAAATAGCCAAAACAGCCTTTCAATACTTCAGCATGGAGAAATTTTCGGGCGGGAGAGCCCCCCCCCCCCACCCACCCCCGAACTCCTTCCATTAAGTTCACTAAATTTGACTTAAATTTACGGTTCCCTCTTTTCATCACCGAAATTTTAAGAATTTAAGTTCTAAAATTTATTGAGAGAAAGTCTTTGAATTCCTTCTTAAGTCTCTCAAAGATTACTCAAAGCTGAGTTCTGAATGCTTCAGCTTTAAATTTTTTTCAGGGAAGGGGGATCCCAAACACCAAGATGGTCTAAAGTCTAAAGGTTCGCTTTTACAACTCCAGTTTCGGAATTTCGCCAAAAGAGAGCCCCCCCCCCCCCTTGCTAACGACAGCCTAAAAGTTTTAAGACTTCAATTACAAACACTTTTCGGGAGAGGGTCTCAAATTCCCTTTCTCTTAAGAAATTTAAGTGTAGCCTCAAATAGTTTTTAATACATCAGCTACAAAGCATTTTCAGGTTAGAACACCAAAACCATCTCTCATCAATTCACCAAATACTGCCTAAATTAGTGTTTTTAAGATCTCCCCCTCCCCACTTTTACATCATTAAGGATAGTCTAAACATTTTTGACTTTTAAATTTTTAAGAGTTTGCAGAGGAAGAATCCCAAACCACTCCTAGCTTCAGAAATGACTTTGAATTCAGTTTTTCGATATTTTACTATGGAGCCCTTGAGTAGCCCCCCCCCCCCCCCTTAGATTGTCCAAGATACGAACGTTTTAGGACCTCAGTATCGTGGGTTAACTTTTGGACCTTCCCTCTTTGCAAGAGCAGCGTTTTTTTTTCGCAATTTCGTGCTGCTGTTATTTTTTCTCGTTTCCTTTTCTCTCCCCAACCTCCTTCCATATTTCCATTCTAGCGAGTGTTAAATTGAAAGACATTGGAATTTAGTAATTCCTCAAGTCTTTAGAATATTTTACCAGAAACATGTCAAAAATTCAGGAACAGTTGCCCATCGGTGTTTCAAACCAGCTTGAAATTTTCCCCCGATTCCTTCCAGAATTCTCATTTTTATTAAAATCTTTAAAGTCCCTGATAGTTCCCGTTTTGCCTGGTATGTAGACGCCCTTTGCTGTGGTGCAAGCATTTCATCCCGTCAGAAATCACTCTCAATCGGTGATTCAGATTCAACTCTAAGACATTTTTTGCAAAAAAAAAAAACAAAACGAAAGGATGATCACTCCTTCCAAAAGCACGTTGCAAACAAAACAAAAACAAGCCAATGGCGGAAAATCGAGAGAATGTCGATGTAAATTCGTGGTTATGGAACGGTACAGTAATGAAAGCATATTTTTCAAATACTCAATTTTTCTTTTTCAAGTAAAAACTGAAGGAAAGTCATTGAAGTTCTTTCCGTCCCGACCTCTGTCTCGGAAATTTTGTCCAAGACGGAAATCCGTCCTGAGACGGAAGGTCTTGCACCCATGGACTACAGGGACTAAAAAAAAGGAAAATATAGGAATTATAGAAAAGTAGAAATGTTTTTCAGATTTATGGGAAAATATAAGAATGCTACGAGGCCTGTTTGCAAAAGAGCTAAATGATTATTTTCAAATATGAGACACTTTGGATAAAGAGCAAAGCTGTAAAACATTTTATCACATTTATAAAAACGTCACGCCTAACTTTTTGACCATATAACTGAACTGTTATTATATGAAAGGCTCAATAAAAATTTCACAACAGACAATTTTTATAAAGAAAAGTATTTCTGGAAAAATATTTTCCAAACTTTCTAAATAAATAAATAAATAAATAAAATACACGGAATCACATTTGAAATAATTTATTTTTTTATAGCACTGAATGTTACAAAATGCACACAATGTTTCATTGAAACTTACCAGATCTTTTAATGCAGCTCCAATGTCACGAAGATCATACACCTCGTCATCCTCATCATCATCTGCTTCACTATCCAGATCATCACCAACTGCCCCACATTCACCTATTTCTGGGCCTAAGATTTAAAACATTTTGACAGGGCTTAATTTGTAACAAAAAACAAAAGTACCAAAGTTCTATACTCTTCACGACACATAATTTTGGTGTACATAACATGAATTCTCACAAACAAAAAGTACATGAGCTGGTTTTTTGTGAGTTCCCATAGAAATTTTAAAACACAGTGGACAAAATTATAAGACAAAAACCGTTTTCCCCACATACAGTGGTCATCATAATTAGCAGACACTAATGTTCTAAAAGAAAATCATCTAACATGATTATTTGATATTTGCTGAAGTCGCCATTGTTTTTATTGCATGAAAGATACGATTCAACATCGAGTCTATCAATTGTAACAAAATATCGCTAGACAGTTCTTCCTAAGAACATTTTAAAAACATTTTTTAGGTCTTCGACACATATAATATGCCTCCCATATCAGTAAACCGCATGAGCTAAGACCCCCCAAAAAGTTTTTGATGGGATTTAAATTTGGGGAGCGAGAAGGCCAAAGGAGAACATTGGTACTTTGCTCTGAAAGCCACCTTTTCGTTTTGTGAGACGGATGAATCGGACATTAACTTGAAGCGTTTTGGCTGGTTATCGTGCTGGAAAGTGTAGTTTTCACCAGTGAAGATTCTTACACTTTTCGGAAATTATTCTTAAATGCACAAAAACAATATCCTTTTTCCCTTGAGCCAAAAAACCAGCTCAAACCATTACTGAGCCACCACCCATTTGGCGACTCATTAGTACATGAAGAGACTTCCATAAATCATGCCAGTAATATTGAAACCCATCAAGACCATCCAGGTTAAACTTTTTTCATGAGAAAATAACAGAGTACCATTTAGAGGTCCAGGCCATACTTTGTGTAGCGAAGTTAAACAGTCCATTTTGTGCCAGTTTAGAAGCGGTAATTTTTTCTTCAATTTTTTTATATTTTACATAGAAAGCATTATGCAACACCCTGCAAATTGTTCTCCTTGAACAATTTAGTTTCAAAGTATTTTTAATGCCTGTAGTGGTCATCTTATTTAGTGAAGCGAGCGAAAGCATACGGCATCTGTTTCTTGAGGAAAAGCAAGGATTACGTCCAGATCTTTTAATCATTGATCCATTAATTAATCTTTTCAAAACATTTCTAGAAGCACATCTAGAGCTTTTAATATTTTTTGAAACATTACTAATTGAAAAAAGCACCCGTTCCATTTCATCTCTAAATTTTGCGAATTTCACTTTCTTTTAATTCTGTATCTCGTGGCATGTTTGTAAATGCGTGAAGTTGCGTATCGTCACAGCTTTAGTTAACTGCTGACGTCATAACAGCATGCAGAAAATTTGCATATTGTACATTATATTTGAAAAAAGCAGGTATTTTAATTAAAATATTAGGATTTCTTAAATTTTGTCCATATTTTTTTTATTTTTTTATTAAGCTCTATAAAAGTATCATTTCTCTCTATAAAAGTATCATTTCTGTGAAATAATTACGCGTGAAAAAAGAATAAATTTCTGTTTCTGATATATTTGAAAAACATTTTTAGGCTCTGACTCTTTTCTTTCACTCTTTGTCAAATTAGATAGGAGTCTTATGATTATATTTCCACCACTGTACATATATATATATATATTATATGATTAAATGTCTAATGCATAAAACAAATTTTAAACTGCGTTTAGTTATTCTTTTTGTGTGTGTGTTTCCATGTGTTAATATAGCTGCATAATACTGAAAATTAATAGCTCAGTTGCGTTAGATTAGAGTCGTTGTTTTTGTTTTATTGATTTATTATGCAGAGTTTTTAGTTGGATAACTTCATTCAAACTATTAAACTTTTGTTGTGCATAACAATTGGCTTTTAAGGAATTATTTTATTGAAAACCATTTAAAAAAAAAAAAGAAATGCACTTTTTTAAAAATAGCTCTTTAAAAATGGGTTCTATCTTATATTTTAGGAATATAATTTTAAAATACTTTTTTCTGAAATAAGTTCATGCATTTTTATAGTGGTGGTATTTATTAATTCATACACTTTTACTTATATTGCATCAAACAAACTCACTATCAAGTTATGAAAATGCATTTCTGTTGCCTATAATCCATCAAATAAAAACAGAATTTAAATTTTTTTAATCGTGGGTTTTTCCAGCCATGATTGACATGATACTGCAAACGCACTTGTTTTTGCAAGGCAATCATTACCATGAAAAATTAAGTCTAGCAATCTTTTTCAACTTAATAAAGATTAAAAACTTCCGGTACCGTTCACATAAAATTCACAAAATCACAGATATGTTCATTTTCTCGAAACTTGCGATTCGGAAAAATGAGTGCTTTTACAGTACTAAAGTTCTCTTCAATGCTTTTAAACATTTATAGCTTTATATATTAAAATAACATACAGAAATACAATATTACACAATGATTTTTTTAAATCATATATATTTGTAACGTGTTGTTTTAAAATAGTTTTTTTTTAAGTATTTTTATATGCAGCTCGAAATTTAGTTTTTGACGAAAGAGTAGAACGAGCACTGAAAGCGATAAGTGCGACAATATAACATCTTGCTCATTTTGGTCTCACCCATAACATCAAAATGGCAGACGATAGGTTGGCCTGTCTTCTATAGAGGCTTTAGTCTGGCTTAACAACAATGTTCTGAGGTTTTACTTACAGGAAACTTTCAAACAAACAATATTAGAAGCATAATAAGCAAACACATACTTTCACTTTTCCAAAAACATGTAGGAAATGTAATTTTTTATAGCTCTTCATGTAAAATATGTTGATGAAGAATGTTCATCATATAACCACTCATCAAGAAAAAAAGTGCAAAATTGCAAAACAAGAATTGAAGACACTTAATTTAAGTGTTACAAGGAGTCCCTTTTTAGATGCAAGAAGATGAGAGCTTGTAAATGGTATACATAACTTTGCTTCCATAATATAACATCTTTTTACACTGAAAACACAGGCTCAATGTAATCCCAAAACACGTCTGCAATATTTATTGCTTGCTATCTTGTGCCTTTGACACTTGTTCTTTTTATTTTTTGATGATTTCTTGGCTGGTGCTAGAATTTGTTTGAAACTGTCTGGTAAAATATATATTTTGTAACACTTAAACTAGCAAGTTTAAACAAAGCATAAAAAAAATAATTAAAAAAAACACCATCATATCGTGATGTATCGCAACATCGAGATGCAAGGTTGGCGTTGCATCACAATGCAGAAATTCCTACATCACCCAGCCCTAATTCATTGCTAGGTTCTCACTCAGAGGGGAAAACACTAGGTGTATAACTTTCAGTCATAAAAAGAAGCTGTCAGTTGTGCTCTAAGTTACGCCACATGTGTGAACATTTTTGTACAGAAAGAAAAGGAAGGATTATGCTAGAAGAAAATGACCACAAATCAGTTTTTGGATTAATGTACAGGTGAAAACAATGTAGGAGTTGAGCTCTTGTGAGCTCCCATGCAAATTAAGCTGTGTTAAGTAGACATTGGGAGTTAGTAAGTTTTGTATGGAACAATTATACAGGTGACAGCTTTTTTAATGATATGGAGGTTGAAAAGACAGAAATAGAAAATTCTAACAAAAAGGAGGAAAAAGAATAAAATGGGACTAATATTAGCAATTGTAAGGTTACAAAAATAACAACATGGGTATAAACATTGGTTAGCAGGGAAGAAAGATAATCAAATTTCTCTCCCAAAGCAACAAAAATAATTTTTAAAAAATGTAGTAGAAAATTTGTTAAGATGGAGTAAAAAAATGTGTGAAAGAAAATTATTAAGTCATGATAAAACCACTAATTGTGCCAACAACATTTTACAGATGTCTTTAAAACTCTTCAAAGGTATTGTTACAATTTGATGATTAAATGTGTATGTGTACAAAAGGACATTACGGGTTACGAAAATAGTTGGCTCTCTGTTTAACCGTTTAACCGCCGAACTATTGACGGATGATCAAATTTGAGTAATTTTTTGCAATTATGTCTATTTATGTCTAGTAAATACAGAAATAAAATAAAATTTCCAGAAACAAAATTTTTACTATGATTTTCAGTGTGTTCCATTTTTGGAACATTGGCGTTTTGCATGAAGTTTTTTTTTTCAGAGAATTTTTAAACTAAGAGATTTTGAATGCGGTTTTTATCTTAGCATACTTTATTGCGGAAAAAATAATATTTTAAATTGCATTTGTGTACATATCAGAATTCAGAAAATCCAATACTGAAATATCTAATGCCCATCATATGAAAGGAAGCGTTGCTGGTGAAGTCGTTTGTCGCAATGGAAACATTTCTTAGTCGTATTTTTTTGCACACCGCGCAACGTCCTTGGGATGCAGATACAATATAATGTCCGTCAGACATTCTTGACCGTTTATGTAAATGACAACGAGGCCCTGGAGGACTTTCCACTCGTACTTTTTTTCTAAGGAGGTGAGTTATTTCTCTTCGGAACTCTAAATGCTTCATCTTGACTTCGTGTAAATCATAATGAAGTAACCAACTAGCTACAACTGAAATATTCAGCGCATTACTAAAAAGATTCCACCACCACTTTTTACTCCTCAAATGAGGTCTGTAGCTCCCTAAATGTTTATCCAAGACGTCCACACCCCCCATTCCTTCATTGTATCTCTTGATAAGATGAGGTTGTGGCACATCTATCTTGCATTTCTGCGCATTTGAGTAACATTTTACAGATGCAAGTGGCTCATGTGTATAACAATTAGATGCTACTGTAACCACTGCATTATCTTTCCAGCTGCACATGTACACTGATCCATCAGATCGATAGTCAAAATTTCCGCGATCTTCTTTAGAAAGGGCTTTTTTGGATTTCCGTGGACAATGGCCAGTTCGGTTTTCACGAATTGTTCCTGTTGCTCGTACACTTTTTTTTTTTGATAGCTGAGAAATTAAGTCATATGATGTAAAAAAGTTATCAAAGTATACTTCATGCTTAGACGTGTCAGTCAAAACTGATAATAGATCATTTACAACTCTGGATCCTAATTGCACATCAGGGGATCCTTCTTTTTTGCCTGAATAAATCTCCATGGAATATGGGTATCCACTTGAAGAGCACAGCATCCAAATTTTGAAGCCGAATCTTATTGGTTTTCATCTAATAAACATTTTACATGAATGCCGACCGTAGTAGGGAACCATAGATTCATCTATGCTTAATTTTTCATGAAATACACCAAATTGTTGAGGGTTTTTACACAATTCTTCGTAAATAAGGAAAACTTTTCTTAGTTTGTCATTTTGTTTTAATTCATGGTTGTCCATCAAATGAAAGTTGTTTTTTATTTTTCGAAAACAATTTTGAGGCATAACTGTTAGTACAATTGGCACAGATGTATCTTCTGCACTGCTCCAATACATATCTTCAGAAGGAACAGAATGGTACCCACTCAATAGCAACAAACCAAAAAATTGTAGGATTTCATCTCTGTCAACATCTATTCTTCCTCAGTGATATTGCCTAGTTCATCAGGGGGTAATTCGCATATATCTACATCTGACAAATCCGAATCTGACAATGTCTCTAAATAAGCCACAGCTTGTTCTACAGTAAGAAATCTTGTAGACATTTTTTAACATTTATGAACAGTTGGTATACGTCAAACAGAATTTCGTTTCGCCCGAAAACAAAGCTAGCGAATTATTGAACTGCATTTAAAATATGAAGAATAAAACTCTCACTAATATTATTTTTTATTATTACGTGACAATGCAGCTGTCCGAGCAGGTGTGGATTCGGAGCCATATAGTCCGTCAAACAGAAGACTGTTATTATTTTCTTTGCTAACGAAACGAAACGTCATATCCTTTCAAAATATAAACTTACTTGGTTTTGCCAACATCTACATCAGAGTACATTCAAAATGAGAAAAAAAAGAAACATATATTACGAAAAATGAAATTTCCCCTTGGAAATCGAACGATTTACTTCTTGGAAATTTGACTCCCTAAAAGCGCCAATGTTCCAAAATTGGAACATGCTATTTTGAAGGGGTACACCTTTCGGAAATATAATTGTACATATCTACAAGCATTTTAAAATCATACATTGAAGTATTTTTCACAACTATAATAAATATCATCACATTTTCTGAAAAAACCAATTTTTGGTAAATTTTATAAGAAAAAGTTGCAAAAAGCTAAAAAAACACTCATCTTTGAAAAATCGCAATAAATAATTGAAAACATATAAACAATCAAGCAGGAAATCAAAAAATACTTTGAAATAAGACTAAACTGTGTTAAAAAAAAACTTGTTTATTTTAACGTTATTTCTTGGGAAAATTTTCACTTAAATATGATGTTCCATTTTTGGAACATTGGCGGGTAAACGGTTAACGATTTTCTCTGTCTAAAGATGGCTTTTCGTGGTCTCGAATGCTTTACTGTAGCTTTAGAAGCAGTCTATTTAAGGACGCATTCTACTTAAGGACGATTTTCTGTGGTCCCTTGAAAGTTGTTAAATAGAGTCAACGGTATTTAAAATGAAAGTTTGAATCGGTGATTTTGTGCAAAATTGGGGATATCTATATATATATATATACAGTAGGCTCTCTGTTTAACGACTTTCAAGGGACCACAAAAAATCGTCCTTAAGTAGAAAGCGTCCTTAAATACAATGCTTTCAACACTATAGGGGACCATCTGGAACCGTGAAAAGCCATCAATAAATAGAGAAAGTCGTTAAATAGAGCATCGTTAAACAGAGAGCCAACTGTATATATATATATAGGGAGGAAGGGATAGATTGAAGAATTCAAGGTTGACTGGTGATCGTTATTTAGTTGACTGTATTTAAATTTATGCCCTGAAATGAAAAGGAGTTTACACTACTACCAGGCTATTTCTAATCAGAGTTTCATTTAATTATTTATTTTCTAAAAGTTGAATACACACAAACTCACCTTGATTTCTGGTCAAAGTAGAAGTCTGTGATGATATAATGGTAGATTCATCACTACTTTCTTCTTTGAATACAAAAGCTTTGTTTAGATGCTCAGCTATTTCACTTCTATCATCATTTTCCTTTCTCTGAATGAAAAACAATATTTTTTTTAACTGGAAATAATACTTTTATTCATATAATTTATCATCACAACTCATTTTAAATGACTCAAAAAATTTATGTTTAAATGAACTTAAAACTTTTTATAGCAGATATAAAATACATACATTTTGAAACACATTGGAATACATGGAGAAACACAGCAAATGCCATAACCTGCTATTTAAATAATTTATTCATATGTTATTTTTTTCTCCAAAATTTAGTTCTCAAGAAAATCTAAACTTTACTGAGCATGTTTGAGACATTTAAATGCTTAGAAATATTTAAAATAATTGAACTTCAAAAGATTTATGATTGAACAAATGAACTAATTTCACCAGTGAAGCATTCAAGTAAATGGAAACACCTTTTGTTAAAAATTTTAAACTAAAGAATAAAACAAATTTGGCAAGTACTGAGTTATTTATACTTAATATAATTAAAACTCTTTGTACAGCCTCTCATTACGAATTTTAACAGAAAGGTGATATTTATCTAAAAAAAATTCATCAACAACAAGAAACATTTTAATGCCCATAAAAAGTTAACTAAAAAAAACTACTATTTCAGCAGATGTGAATATTATGCAATACATTTAAATCCACATTTTGTTTGTCAGTTAGCAAATTTTAGTTGCCTAAATTGAAGTTTAGAATCTAAATCTGAAAAGGAATATGATTTTCTTTAAAAAAGGCATTTAAAAAAGCATTTGTCTTTAAAGCTTTTATTGCAATCAACCTTCATAGTAAAATATTAAAGGAAGACAATTTCCTATTTAAATATACAATTTATTACCAATGAATACAAATTATGAGTTTGAATGTTATTCATAAAAAGGGATAAATATTATATACTTGAAACTAAGCTACTTTAAATGAACTTTTCCTCTAATAAATATTTACCATTTGTCAACTGATATTTACAATCTTGGTTTGAAATGAAATAAAGATCAACATTTTAAACAATTTAAAATCAATTTGTAGATGTAACAAATTGCAACTTTTGGCCTGCATTGAATTTAAATATGAGAGAAGTTCAAGCCATGGTAAAACTTTTAGAGACAATTTTAGGAGAAATGGGCTATAGATGTTAAGAGAGCTGGTCATTCTAACAAATGTCCATACTGGCATCATTGAAAAACTTAGTCAGGATTTAAATAACTAGTATTAGTAAAAGCAGCTAAAAATTATTGTGCAATTCATTAAATACTGTTTGTAGGAATGACTACATATTTTAGGAAGCTTAATAATTAAACCTTTTTAAACTATCAAGATACAGTTGGCTCACTGTTTAACGACTTTCAAGGGACCACAAGAAATCTCCCTTAAGTAGAAACCATCCTTAAATAGACACACTATAGATTATTACTATAAATAGATTAACAGTATATAGTGGACCATCTGGGACCGTGAAAAGCCGTCATTAAATAGAGAAAGTTGTTAAGTAGAGCGTCGTTAAACAGAGAGCTAACTGTATTTTGGATTCTTTCTTGTCTCTCCAAAATATTTTTTTTTTTTTTTGAAAAGCTCCATTTTTATAATTACTTTTATTTCTGGAAAAAAGAGCACTTATGTTAATGTGGATAATGCTTGCAAAATTTGATATAATCAAGTCTAATGATTTCAAAGTATGCATGTTATTATCGTAGGTTCTATCTACTGAACAGATGCAGACTCCTTTCCTGTCTTGACTTTGCATTCATTATAAAACCTCTAAACCAAAAACGTAGTTTAAGTCCCTCACTCAAACAGGAGTAAAAGAAAACAATTTTCTGATAAGAGAAAAAAGTGGTCACTAGAGAATTTTCTCACCACTCCTACTGTTTTTTTAAAATTACATATATAGCAGAAATTCGTGCAATGAAAAAAGGGGCTTTAACAGAAACAGTTGTTACACAGGTGACCACTTATAGAAGTTTTACTGTATTAGCATGTTTGAGAGTTTGATCACTTCAGTATACCAAAACAGAGTAATAAAATAACTGATTAACAGTTTAACACAACTATCTAATTAATAAATATTTTTAATAGAATTTCAAGAATTTGTATATCATTATCCTAACATACTATACAAAGTATTTCCAAAGTAGTTGCAAATAGTTTATGAAAACATCATGCCTTAATTATGTACAACTATGCTTAAAAATATGAAACTAAAATAATTAAAAACAAAAAGTATAAATACTTGTTTCAAGCCTCATGAATGCATGAAAAAAGTTTAACACTAATTCCTGTCATTAATAAAGAGGAAAAAAGTACTAAGAGTATAAAGAGAACAATTTGAGCCTAGCATTGATTTAGGATGCAGGCAACATCAGAGCAGAAAATATATATACAAGCAATGAAGAAACAAACAGAAAACTTCAGAATTGGAAACTATATGATAATTGATTTCACTGATTCTTATTATACATCACTACCAAAAAATACATTATGCAAAGAGATATTCATTGAGAAATACAATATTCAACTTTTATTACAAAACAAAATTGAAAAAAAAAAAAAAACTATGGTAAAATTTGATCTAAATTTGTTGGAAGATATCCAAGACAACAAATTTTGAAATAATGCATGACATTGCTTTATGCAAAATTTGCAGAATTTTCAGGGTTTTTATTTTTTTATTTTTTTTTATTTTTCCATTTTTGAAAAACATGCATGGATGACAATGGTATATCACGGAAGTTTTTCAAATACTCCGGTTAATAGGACCACATTGGTACGGGACCATTTTGGTCCTAGTAACCGGCTGATCTGATTAACAGAACCTGTGTAGCTTGACAGAACATTCTATACAAAAAAACACTTAAACGCCATTTTTGATTATTGTTAGCCCACATGTATGGCGTGCATACAAAGAAGAAAAATTGCAATTTACATATTTTTTTCAGTTAAAAATAAATTAAAATAAAGTGAAGAATCTCTTTACACTCGTTCAACAATGTGTTTAACCGATATGGTATTTGTTACGTTTGTACTTTGTATGGCAGGCATGCAAAGAAGAAAAATTACTGTTTACGAAATTTTTTCAGTTCAAAATGAATTGAAGTAAGGGGACAAATTTCTTTACTCGTTCAACAATGTGTTTAAACCGATAGGGTTTCAGTTACATTCCTACCAGTCAGTACGATTCAATTCAACTCAAAGTACCTAAAAAGATGAAAGTGAAAAAAATAAATGCTAAAAAATATTAATCAGCCATTAAAACCTCCAATGAAATGAAAATTACTTATTTACCAACTATTTTTTTCTTTCTTTTTTTTGAAAAAAATTACACATTATTGCTTGTGCTAACTGAACTGAAGAAATCCGAAATTGCAGATTTCTTTAGTCCCTGCTAGAACAGTGCTGCCATGCAATGGGAGTTTTGTTAACCTTTTTTTTTCCTATTGATATTGCTGGGTTTAATTGAAAATTACATGGAACCAATATTAATTTTTACTACACTATGAAATTCTTCGACCCACTAGAAACTCACTTCAAGAGGACGATTTCTAGATTTTTTCACTATTTGTTTTCATGTTCCTTGGTCCGATTAAGCAGATTTTTGGTCTCTATAAGTGAATAATATTAGGCTTGTGTAAGGGGGAATTTGTTCGTTAAGATTTGGTCCGAAGAAGCAACTGGTCCTATTAACAGGTGGTCCAATGAGGCTGATTCCACTGTTCAATTATTTTAGTTTTCATTAGAATAGCTACACTTAGCAACTGAAGCTTTAAAAAAATAAATATAGATACCTCATTTTAAAAATGATTTGTGCTTTGCTGTACATCGTCTCCTCAGAGCAACACTAAGACACCTAATCCCAGACATAACACTAAGATATCCTACTGTTGCTCTGATGCGTTGACATGTTTTAAGAAAGCTATTAAGGAAAAAACACCCAAAAGCCATTCTGAGATAAGTATCTGAAGCATGTTTGATGATTCAATTATTTCTGCAACTGGGCGATTTTGCATAGAATATTAAGATTATGAAAATAGCTAGTTTTGTTTGTCAGTATCAGTCCAGAAATCATAAAAAATAGTTTTCAACAAAAGAAAACTTGCAAAGGGATGTGGAGCTAAAACAAATAGTTAAAATAAATTATTTTTCAAAATGAGAAAACAAATTTTTTTTTCATATAATCAAAAAATTTACCTTGTAAAAAAAAAATGAAAAAAACATAACTTATTTAAAAACAGAACTTGTAATGAAATGTTGTTTTTTATTTTTGGCAGTAAATTTGTACCTTCAAGTATAAGTGGAGAAATTATCATTCTTATTCCACTATGGGGCAAAGTAATAGGGAAAACATATGTCAAATAGAATTAAAAGAAAACCTCTTAGCTTAGAGAAAACCTAATAATTTTTGAATGAACTAAAAAAAGATTAATGAACAAGAAAATTAATTAGAGGATGAATAACTAATGAATGATTAAGTCCATAAATTTATGAATGAAATACACTTTCTCTTTGCCTTCTACATACTTGGAAAAATTATACTACACACTTAACAGCAAAACATCTGCCTAACATTGAATAAGTAAGTACTGTACTAAAATCAGTAGATCTCAAATAGTACTTAAAATGTTAATATTAAGAACATTGTTTTGTAGAACAAAAGTTTTTTTTTTTTTTTTTTTGACTTACCTCAAAATATTGAAATAATAGCATCAAATTTTGAAAATGGCTTGAATGGTAATTTACTTTGCTTCTGAGGTAAAAGCTTACCAACTAGAATCAACTACATGTTTAATTGTACTTATAATATAGCCAGATAAGTGACGACGTGAACAGTGAAATATTTCCCATTTTCAATTTGCCTCTACATTCACATGCTTCACGGAAAGACAAAAATGAAAACAAAGTGAACGAGCGATAAACAAAAATACCAAAAAAAACTCAAATTGTTTCTCAGCAGAAAATCTGAAATGAGAAAAAAAAAAACAATTTCCCGAAATAGATCTTTAAACATCTCTCATATGCAACAGTTGAGCTAGAAGGAAACTTGGTAACATTTTCGCCTGTATGCCAAGTACAGGTGTCTGTCCAGAATTTTTCACAGGGTCCGTTTTTTGTGAAAAATCAAATAATTTTGTGAAAAATCAAATAATTTTGTGAAAAATCAAATACTTTTGTGAAAAATCAAATAATGTTGCCAAAAAAAAAATTTTTTTTTTTTTTTTTTTTTTTTGCAAAAACGAAAGTTTCGACTCTTGAGATGGTGGAAACTGCATCATTGACACTTAAAGTTGAGTGTTTTCCCTCTTTTCTGTTGAGAATATCATTCTTTAGTACTTTTCTAGTATTTGGGGTGGGGGAGGCATCGCTCACTGGGAGATGGGCACCCCTCAAGTATCAATATTTATCTACCATTCTACATCATGTTAAATTATACTAGAAATGTTATTTGTATAGTATTTAAAACAACTGTAAGGAAAAAAAATTCAGTCAGGGGTTCAGCATTTAAATTTTTAACGCAAGACACTGTTTAAGAGCACAGAGTTTCGTTTAAAACTTATAAATTCCGTGATTTTTACAAAAATAAAAAAAAAATATTTTATTTGTTTACTTCTTAACTAAGCGTACTAAACATCGAAAATGCGAAAAATCAGATTCCCATAGCGGATGCAAAGAGATTGCAATCCTCAAAGTGAAGGCATCAAAAGTATAAAAACGGCTTGTAAAATAAGTATTTTGGATAAAATTATTTTAGAATTGCATTTTAGAGCCCTATGATAAACATATCATTAATATCTGGACACAGTTGAAGCAAAAATAATAATAATAAATAATTAAAATAAAAAATAAACGATCGATTCAGCATTTTAATTATCGACTCATAAAAGAAAATGGAATTCCGCTTTAAAAACCTGAAATAAGCTTTGTTACAAAAATAAAGAACCCCTTTCATTTATTTGCATCCAAATAAAGCGAAGTTAGCTAGAAAAAAGAATGAAATATGATTTTCATATCGAATGTAAAAAGATTTCGTTTTTCAAAATGTAGGCATCTATAGAAAAAAAACGGTAGATAAAAGAGTTTATTTTCAGTTAATTATCCTTTTTAGAAATGAAAAATCAAACCCATATAACTTTCTCCCAAAATAACAGTTTAACATCGCACCACCAGACGCTAAGTGGCGATAAACAGTTAAACATCGCACCGCTAGACGCTGATGCTAAGTGGTGATTAGTTTGAATTTGGTAACCCTATGTGAAGCGATCACATCCCCCCCCCTACTACCCTTTGCAGTTCTAAGTTCATTTCGCTGTATATTATTGATTATTAAATCTGAGTGGGGAGAAAAGTGCTTACTACGCCTATTCGGAGAATGTTGACGCTTTTTCAAAGAAGTTTACAACAACACCGCTGCATAAAACAAACAAGCAAAATTATAAACCAAACTGACTTTCAGCTGTTAATTTCTTTCAAAGAAACCAAAAGGCATTATATTTATTTGGCCGTAGTAATTATTTATGGCTTGCAGGAGCATCACAAGAGTGCCGATTTTTTTTTTTTTTCTTTTGCGAAATTAGCTGATTTTGTATAAGTTTATTCCTCTAATTTAACTTTAAAAGAGGTTCCAACCATTATCGTTTTTATACAGGAAATATGCTGTATTATTTTAATTTGAGATTTGCTCTTTCAATAAACAATTTGTGAAAGATCTGTTTTTGTTTATCAGAATTTTGTGAAGGGTCCGTTTTGGTTGATCGGGATTTTGTGAAAGGTCCGTTTTGGTTGATTGGATTTTTGTGAAAGGTCCGTTTTGGTTGATCGGATTTTTGTGAAGGGTCCGTTAACGGACCCAAATTTGCTCTGGCCAGACCCCTGAAGTACCACCATTTACTTAAATTTATTTATTCTTTTTTTAGTTTATTTAGTTACAAAGAAATGAATAAACATGTTTCTCATGGTATAGTGACCAGATAATTGAAAATTCTATACTAAGAAGTGCTTCCAGAGTGGGACAAATTAAATATATGGAATTTAGCAAAACTCTTATATTTATAAAAATTTTAAGAACACATGAAACAAAATATTCTTTTAAAACTGACAAAGTAACTTTCTGTGTATATCACCATATTTAATGCATTCTAATATCATTGATAATTAGAAAAATAGTAAATAGATGGAGATACTTTTGAGGATAGGCAAAATATCTAACTCTCTAGATCTTAAATTCAGAAAATCAATAAAGTAACTTTTTAAAAATTATTACACAAATTTAATACATTAAACACGATCCAAGGTGAATTTTAAAAGGCTAGTTTAGGTGACCTTTAGGAGGTTTTTAAGACCTCAAACACAAATCAATGCCAAATATTTTCTTTATTTAATTGAAGTAATATTAAGTAACGTCCATAATTTATGTATAATTTAATTTGAATCAGCAACTACTCTCCTCCCCTCTCATCTCCATATGATTCCACTAGGTGTAAATATAAAGATTTGATAAAATAGCAATTTATTGAAAAGAATATTTTACTACATATTGTATAAAGAAATAGATGGAAGAGAAATGAAAGTGAATCTACTTCAGGCAGTGGTTGGAAAAACTACATTTCTTTTGTAGCGAACTACAACTACAACTACTTTGGCACAAATGTAGTTAACTACAACTACAACTACTTTTTTCAAAATGTAGCAACTACAAACTACTTTTGAAATGTAGTCGCTACTTCGCTACTTTTAAAAAAATAAATAATAACATACACACCATTTGAGGATTGAATGAAAAATTTAAAAAAATGTTCAGAATATATATTGGCTCATTTGAACATGGAATGTTGCAATAAGTTTTTTATTCTTTCTTTCCTTTACTGAAACGATTCGTCAATCCAAACATTTTTTACCATTTGCATGAATATTCCCTACAAGAAAGGATTAAGAAGTGGAAGGAATTCAACCTTCAAAATTTTTAATCCTTTCCTGACAGTAAGTAGCATTTGACGCCCGCCTGCGGCAGGCGCGCCATCTGAATGAAGTCATTCAAGAACTGTAACTCGGCTACTTGAAATTGAGATAAATCCAGTCATAATTTGATTTAAATTTTACATAGACATACATATACATGAAAGTGATTTAGATGATGAAAAGCATCTTTTAAACAAAATAGGAACTTTAATTTTCATTATATGAGTTAATTTTAAAGGAACTTATATTTCGTAGGGATTAACTGCTTTTGAGCTTCAAGCTAGGGTTCCGGACCTGGACACCATCTCATTGAGTTTTAATATGTTAATATATCAATGCTCGATCAGTGAAAAAGAAAAAAAAAGGAAAAATATCCCAAACGGTGCTACTAATTACCTGAAACATGAAACATAACTAAAAATACTTACTTTACTTCAATGTGCAATTTTTAACAACAGTGGACTCTGGCTACAACGCAATTCGACTAACGCGAAATGTCTATATAGCGAGTTTTACTCGAGAAACGCATTTTGCAGCTGACGCGAATTCCTCACCCGCAACACGAAAATTTTCGGAGCGGAAGCGCAGGGCTTATATCACCTTGTTTCTCGGGTACTAAATATTAGTTTCGTGAATGGAATTTCCCTTTAGCATCACTGAAAGCCAAAATTTCCCGCACCGTACTTGTCGAAACATCAGATTGTTAACATACAAATCGCCGCTCAGCATTTTTTTCTTTCTAAATATGAAGTTGGTGAAATATAATTTCGCATACGCGAGCTGTTTATCTAAAGTTTGAAACGCATCCCTCGCGTAAGTTGAGGTTCGACTGCATGTCAGACTTGCCAACCTTATGAAAAGAAAAAACGGTAGATCCAGTCAAAGCTTTAAGGGAGAAAAAGGGAGATTTTAAACGATGCTATAATAAGTAAAAAACACTGTTATAACAAGTATTTATTTAATTTTTTCATGAAAGAGAATTCACTCGTATAATCACTTTTTTTGTTTGTAGATATTTCTTTTTTTCAGACATCGCTAAAGATAAATGTTAAACTGCAACGCACGCTGTAGATCAAGATGACAACACGCGGCGCAGTTAGCATGCATTTGAAAACTGAACGATACCGCGAAAACGGCAACGGCGCATGCGTGAGATAGAAGTGGAAGTGCGAACCTAGAGTTAAACCAAAATACCATCTCCGGAAGCATTTCGGTCGACACTCCGAACGCACCCATCGGATGTTTGCCGCTCACCTTGCGTTCGATGAACCTCACCGGTCGATCGGTAAGTAACCGGTTACTAACCGCAGCGTTCTATGGTCAACCGGTTAACGCATCCGTTACCATTCTAAGCAGTTGATTGGAGCACGTGATCATTAGCTGTCACGTGATTAACTAACCGGTCGTGCTCGTCGAACGTGAGCTTACTGAGCCGTGCGGGTTTGCTCTGCTAGCCACGCCATCTATTAGGGCTGTGAGTAACTATTTTAAGGAAGAAAATTAAGTTAAATTTAAAAAAAAAAACCCGAAAAAATAAAAAAACGGGAGAAATGGATACTCAAACGTACAACCGGGAGAATGGAGTAAAAAATGGAACTCTAACGTGAAAAACGGGAGAGTTGGCAGGTCTGGCATGTGCAAATGACATTGATACCGAAAGCTTTTTGCTTAACGGGTAAAGTTTTCATGAAACGAAAAAAATTCGTTTCTTTCTTTCTAAGCCATGCTCTATCCAAGGCGAATATTGGGAAAATGAGAAAGTTTCTATGCCAAACAAATTAATGGCGTCAAACAGATACAACGTATGGCGTCAAAATAATATGTCAGAGGTCAGCTCGTATTTTTCAGTCTTACGAATCTGATAGGTGCTAGTTTTACTTGCGTAACACTTGCACTAGTCAGATTCGTTTACAAATGCGTTTTTTTTTTTTTTTTGAAACTTTATTCGAAAGTAGTTTCCAGAAATCGCTACAAACTGCTTTTTTTTGTAGCGAACTACTCGCTACTCCACTTTTTTTTAAAAAGTAGTGCGCTACACTACAAACTACTAAAAAATGTAGCTACTGCAGTAGCGTCGCTACTTGTAGCGCGCTACTTCCAACCACTGACTTCAGGTTAAAAGCTCACACATAAAGCAAAAACTGAAAAAATAATGAACTAGAAGGTGAAACAGGAAGACGTGTTATGCAATGATACATACCTTCTTTTTACCAGGAAGCTAAATCGATTCAGTGAAATCCAGTTACAACGTTGCAACAAATGCCAATACAACAAAGTATACATTCCAGCGAAATACATTTTGAGTCCCAACTTAATTGACATTACATTGACTGAATTCTATTACAACAAAATTATCGTTAAAAGGAATCAAATTTGTAGTCCTTGAAATTTGTTGTAACGGGATTTCTCTGTTTTGCAAAAAATGATGATAAAAAACTTATATTTAATCAAAACACAGATATTTGAACCTATTTTTAAAGATTGAACTTACTTTGAGTGTTTTTTCTTGTGCTTGATCTAATTGCATAAAGCGAAAACTTAGCACATTATACCACTTAGTAATTGTGCTATCTGGAGAAAAATCTGCTAAGCTAACCTGAGAACTTCCCTAAAAATTGAAAGAAAAAATTATTATTTAATCAGCCTTAACTTATTATTGTTGGAAGAGATTTATCGAAAAACCAAGTGCAAGTAAAATAAAGTAATAAACTTTGACAAAAGTAACAAGTAAAAAAATCAAAAAATAAGCTAAGTAAAGTAGTCTATTTAACGAAGACCCAAACAAGCAATCAAATCCATTTAATAGAGAGCATTGTTAAAAAGAGATTTACATTTTATGACATTTTAAAAACATAAAAGCACTATAGATCATGTAAGCATGATAAAGTTACTTTTATAAATGCATTATATCAATTTAGAATAACTTTTAAATAAAAACAAATAGAAAAAGAAATAATCTTTTTAATATTTAGTTTAAAAAGTTAAATTTATTTCTACTTTTCAAATAAATTTTGGCATTTAATTTAAAACACAGTGTATATGAAAGTATTTATTACTTTTCACAGCTATGCACATCTTAAAAACTTTTTCCGGCATCTTTTTTTGGTACTGCAATTTCCTTTGAAATGTTTCAGAGGATTTTAACGTATCTTCACCAGAAGGTTTGTTGACTTAAGCAAAATTATTGTTTAAATCTTCCTTAGTACCACAGTCCATTTGGGAACTGTTTTTTATATTGCATACTCTACATTTCCAATTTATTTGGGGTTTCTATTATTTTGCACACTGTCGCGATTTTCCCCTTTCCCCTCAAATATATCCATATTCCTTTAATTTTATTCAGAACAGGATCATTCTCCTCATAGTTCTATATACTTGCAAAGTTTTTACTACTTAGAATGAATCCACCCTTGGCAAAACTGTAACAAAGGGCATCTGCTATCTGTCCCACAAAAATATGTTGTTTTTGAAATTTTGGATATGCTATATCATAAGTTTATTTTTCACCTCTTGATGCAACATACATAGCAATTTTGATGTACATTTAGGTGACAAATTGCAAACACTCATGTTTTTGTTTTTTTAGATTTTTGTTGATTTCTTTCAGATCATGGATGAGAGCTGTCAGAGAGCAAAAAGGAGGAAATAAAAAAAAGGTATAATCATGGGCATAAGATGATATTCAAAACTGCATCAAAATAGCTCCTGGAAGCAATGATATTCAAAAATTCAGCAAAAAAGGGCTGACTTATTAGTTTTAAGGAAATACATTTTTTTTCCATATTAATTATGTTTGAAATAATTGGGTAGCAATTAATACATGGCATATATTGTTCTTAAAGCTTTGCATTCATTTCTCAAATTTCAGTTATGAAAAAAGATCAGAAAAATGGGAGTAGCTGTATTTAGAAAATTTTAAAGAATTCTGTTATAAATTTTTTAGCATGCATTATTGGAGTGGGAGGCAAATTGAATGAAAGGACTTAGATCTCTTTTCGTCAAGATGTTTAATTATGGTTTTGTTATTGTTGCTTTTCATTTGATACTAACATTCCATTTTGAACAAATTTGCTGCATTGAACTATTTTTTGCAAGTTTGTTTATTTTTATATAAATTTAAACAAATTTGCTGCATTGCACCATTTCTTGCAATTTTTTTTTCTTTTTAAAATTTAAATTTTGAAAGAGAGGAGGCAATTTCTAATCCCTGAGTCCTCAAATAAAGGGTTGAGGGAGCTTAATCTTGGCTGCATCACTCAATAATATCAATTTTCCATATTTCCTAGTTTCTAATTAAAAATATCTGGATTTATAGTGCTAAAAATGAGAACGTCAATTTTAAAATTAGGTTTGTTTGTAAAGAAAAAAAATTACAGCGGAGTTAAAAAAAGGTTTTCTTATGTGGTAAAACATACCTTTCATAGCAAGAATTAAAAATAAATACATACATACATACATAAATATGTGTAACTTAAGAATGACTAAAATCAAACTCACAAAATTTAATGAATTTACATAAAAACAAAAAAATTAATTTATTTATTCAGGCCTAGGAGTGACATTTGACAAAAACAATGTAAGAAATTAAATTAATTTTTCGAAAAAATATAGGAATTTCTCAAAAGAAAGTTAGGATTATTTTTAAAAAATATTAAAAACTCCCCAAACTAAAAAGCACAGAAAATACAGGGCAGAGTCCAAAATTGATAGTCCTAGGTATGTTCCAATCTAGGATTTTTTCCAACACTTGAAACTTTACATTTTTACTTCATTCCCTTTTTAATTTCTACAAGGTGAAAAGAGACTGCCGAGACATATAGGTGTGAGCCATAGATCGAGATGACTTCTCACATCACTCAAAAAATATATGCAATACATGGCTCAGAAGCATCAGTGAATTAAAGCACTCTGCTATAATTCTCAAATAAGGACTCAGTGTGTAATCTTGGCTATATTACTTTGAAAAAAATAGCAATTTGATTTTTTTATGTGGTAGAACATATGTTAGTGCAACAATAAAGATAAAAGTAAGAGTAATAAGCTTCAGTACTTTTTTTCATTCTTAGTGATATTTTACAAAGTTGATAGCTCTAAATTTAGTTTAAAATTTTCTTCACCAAGTGAATGTATTTAATGGTTTAATCTATTTTTTCTTGATTCCTAACACATCAAATTACATTTACGAAAACTACATTAATGCTCTTCCCTATAGCCAGGGCTAAGGCAGAAATCCACCGCCAGCACTGTCAATTCCAGCCGAGGACTGCAGTTTCGTGCTTATTAGCACTCATCAGCCAAACCATTGCTTTGGTCACTCGTTTGGTCAGTACTAATTCTGTATTAGCTACCAGTTTGTTTGGCACTCTTGGCTTCCTTAAGAGGTTTTCCGCCTCCAGCTCAGTCGCTTTCCTATGCCAGCTGATTAGTGCTAATAAGCAGGAAACTGCAGTCCTCGGCTTTAATTGACTGAGCTGGAGGTGTATTTCATGTATCAATGCTAGCTTGTAATTAATGAATTTTTTGTAATTAGTTTTTCATAACAGAACAAATTGCAATCCCCCCATCCAATCATGAGAAACCTTGACATCCCAAAAACTTTAACTAATTGATTAAACTGAAGCTAATTGAAAAGCCTAAACTATTTGAGATTCATCAAAAATCTTCTGCTTGCTTTCTTAAGTGCATAAGAGGAACAAACAAAATAAGTTTCGTCAAAATCCAAGACTATGAGCGTTAAATCCTATTTTCTTGGATGAGTAAACCTAACAACTAAAATCATTATTGAAATAAAGAACAAAATAAGTAAACTTAAAGTAGCTACGTTACTATACCAATCAACTTCAAAAATAACTGAAAACATATCAGGATACAAAAGGATTGAAATCTCAAACAATATGTGCAATTTTTGGCAAAGCACGTCTTAGGAGCTGGCATGTTCTCAAAAATTCATTTTTCAGCGGAAATCACAGTGTTTGAAAATCGAGGTTGGAAAAATAGGCAATGCAAAAAAAGGAGAGAATACAAAGGAAAATATACAGGACTAAAAGGAAAACAGGAATGTTTTTCAGATTCACACAAAAATATATGAACACTGCGAGGCCTGTTCACTTATTTTGCGATTTAAAAAAAAAACTTATCTATGAAGTATGAAGTGAAAAGGGGGGGGGGGCGCTTGAAACCAGCGCGAGCACCGAGACCACAGGTCTATTGTACTATCCCCGCTTAGACTACTAAAGGAGCCCAGTAACAGAAATAAATCTCAGCAGTTGCCTAACCGAAATTCTAGGCAGTTCCCAGGGATCTACATAGTGATATCCCAAGTGCTCAAATCTTTGTGTAGAGTAGAAGTCACATTCACATAGCACATCAATTGAGCTTTCATCAGCCATATGACATCCTCTACACGAAGGGTTGTCGGTAACACCCATCAGATTAAGGTGCCTATTAAGAGAGCAGTGTCCAGTTAGTAACCCAACAGACTTCTTGATCTCATTCCTGCTCAAGTTAAGCAGTTCCTTGGACCTGTGCCAGGGAGGCTGCTGGTTCAGAGTCTTGGCCTGTCTTTGAGACTCGGACTGAAGTCACAGGCCATATGATTCATTCATAAGAAGGTTCTTTGCAGTAGTCCTTACTGCATTGTAGGGCAGGCAGAGGACAGGCTCGGGTCCCATAAACGGTACATTGGAGTCCTGCTTAGCTAACTGATCTGCCAATTCGTTACCTACAATGTCACGGTGACCAGGAACCCAGTAAAGGGAAACCCTATTACTGCCAGCTAGTCTTACCAGTGCATTATGGCACTCCCAAAAGCTTATCTAACGTGGCATACATTGAAATAACATCCAACTGTCAAAAATATTGAACACATATACTCAAAAGCATGAAATCTCAAACCTGCATAGTAATTTTGTGCGAAATAAGTATTTCAATTATGGCATACTTCCAAAAAGTAAAATGTTCCATCAACTGTCAAAATATAGAATTAAAAAAAAATTAATCTGATGTAGTATAATCTCAAAATTACTTCCAACTAACCAAAATGTTTAATAAGATGCAAAAGGAATGAAATTCCACACCATATGCTTTCAATGTTGGCACGTTTACAGAAAAGTAGGTGAGTTATTAATTATTATAATGAAAGTATTCCAAAGTTTACAATGTGAATGGAAATGATTGAGAAGGTAACATTCAGGACTGTGAAAATCGAAATTGGGCAATCAGGATGGGAAAAAAGGAAATGAAACAAAAACAAAGGAAGAAAATAAGTACTTGAAAAACAAGGAAAACAAGGAGAATTGCCACCTCTGAAAGTCGGAAGTAAAATTTATTTGATTGGAAAAGTGAGAATACGATATGTCTTGAATGACTCATAGATGAAGATTATGTAAACATTACACTTTAAAAAGCAGGAGTTTTGAAGGAGTTAACACCAAAATGTCGGAATGGGAAGGGCCCTTCAAACTCCCCGATTGCCCAATTTCAATTTTCACTGTTCTGAATGTTACCTTCTCAACCATTTCCATTCACAATGTAAACTTTGAAATCCTTTCATTAAAATAATAACTCACCTACTTTTCCTGTAAATGTGCCAACATTGAAAGCATATGCTGCAGAATTTCATTCCATTCCTAAATTAATATTGGAGTAGTTTTGAAGGAGCATACGAATCCTGTATCACTGTATATGCAAGTTCCCAGCATTCAGGAGATTCAACTTGATTCTTGTTCAGAAGCTTTCTTGTTACACAGATATTTTGTTAATTACCTTCTATTGTATTAAAAATGTTTGTAACGAGAATACTGAAGCAGGTTTGTAATTTGCTGTTATGTTAAAAAATATATATATATATATAAAAAATATATAAACGTTTGAAAAAACTGTAAGCATATTTAGCGCCATAATTTTTTATCAGGCAGATGCAGAACATAACATGTTTGATACCCAGTATCTGGCAAAAGGACTATATGATGCAACACTAATTTTTATTTAAATTAGAAAAATAATATACTCAAGAAATTTTTGTAGTGTTAATCGAAAATAAATTATAATTAAATTATGAAACTAAAGACACTTACCAAACATTCTTCCTCTGCATTATTGTTAACAGACCAAATATTAACTTGAAGCGTTTTGGTACACAGTTTCACAATTGGCACAGAGAAACGGAAATTTTCACCAATTGCAGGTTTGTTTAAATTTTCAAATATGCTAGTTGTGAAGGTGTTTAGATCATCACAAGATATAGGGAGAAGGGCAACTTTAATGCATCTAAAAAAAAAAAAAAAAAAAAAAAAAAAAACACAGATTAAGAAAACTTAGAAATTTAGCAGATTCATAAACCATCAATATTTTCCTTAAAACCTTCTGTAGTTTTTAATTTTAGAATTCATTAATACATATTTAAGGTGGCTAAAATTCTTTCTAGAAATTCCCCGAGCTAACCAGCTTTTTTCCTCAGAAAAAAAACTTTCACAATGCTTTCTCAACAGGATCAAATGCTTTACAAAAATTCATTAAAATAAGTCATGTCTCATTTTTATGAGGCAGTAAAAAAAGAATTGCAGGACTTAAAATTGGATTCTTGGCATGATCGTGTCTCCTTCAAAATTTTAACTTTTATTTTTGCACTTTTAAAACTGAAAATTCAAAAAATAAACATTGAAATTAAGAACTAAATTTATAGTATGTTCTAAGTTCAGTGGTACTAAAATGGAAAGTTAATTTTCATAATATGCTTGGTGATACGGATGCCTGACCGTAAAGAGGAACAAAAAATTAAAAACTACATTAAAAACAGTAAAAGTACTACTCTAGAGTCTATAGCTAAATGCTTCAAAAGAGAAAATTACAAACTCTGTTTAGAAAGCAAGATAATTGCACATTTCAGAACATACAAATGCTTCTAATAAAAAAGGCAGAGCAACACAAGGAAAAATTATTTAATGCAAATAATTTAATTTTCAAAAAAAAAAATCAATGATTGATAACACAACCTTAATTCATGTTTATAATGTTTGCAAAAATATCTGAAACTTCAAACACCATTGTATTTCTGCATTTTTGTGGAAGAAGTTCTGAGATTTTGATGATTTTCATATGAATTATTATCATCAACAATAACAAATAGCCAGACTTCTACGTTGTTGATTATCCTCCAGCTTAGGGTTTTCCAATCCCATGCCAAACCCAATCGCACAGGATTTGGGATTGTGAAGAGCCATCTCGGATAAAAGAAAGCCTCAGATTGACTTCATCCTTCTAAAAGTTAAATTATAATGTCAAATAGAAAAGTTGTGCTTTTTCAGAAAGACTTCTTTCGTTACTTGAATTAGTAGTTTTCTGAAATTTTGTACACCCGTTGATAGAGAACTGCTAAGTCACATACCAATAAGCAACTATCGTTTAGTATGCAGAAGTTTGCCATAAAAAAGTTCTATTTGTCTGATAGTTCAGTAAAAATAGGAGTCGGACCCAAATATCCAAAAAAAAAAGTTGAAACTAGACGCAAATTGTTAATCACCCTCCCAATAAGAACAAGTAAAAAGTCCCACCCCATTCATTGTGCATTGGGTTTCGGAATGGGGGGGCATCTAAAAATTGCTATTTTGAGTATTTTTTCGGAATTTTTAAAGTGCATTTCAAGTGGGAATATCGTGTCATACTAGATTTAAAAGCATTAAATTAAAGGTGTTTCCATCCCCCCCCCCAAGAAGGATGACACAACCCACCAATGCTACAGAGCCCCCCCCCCCTCTCCCTATAAAACGAAACAGTACCCACGAACCACCCCTCCCTACATTTCAAGTGGAAATACTATTTTGTGCTAAGTTAAAGTGAGAAATCAAGTGTGTGCATCCTCCAAGAGCAATGGCGCACCTCCTCCCAAAGCTTTAGCATCCCCTCACCTCCATTTCAAAAAGAAGTATTATTTCATGAAAAATTTAAAATGCATTAAATCTGGATTATTCACTCCACAAGAACAGTGGCTCAGCTCCCAAAACAAAATAATGCACTTAAAGATTACCCCCCCCCTGGTGGCACATTTGATTAAATGGTCAGAAAAATTACGCTGAACTGTTTTTCCCCCCTTATACTATATTGTTTTCTGCAGTATTTAAAATCAAAATTTTTAGCTTATGGTGTATATATATACAAGCATGCCTCAAATACGTCATCAGATTGAGATTAACTCTCGTCGGAACAGGAGTTTTCAAATGATATCTCCTTAACAAAAAGTCTTCGTTATCACAATCTTTTTTGGTATCTAGATCATCGGCAAAATCGTTATTGCTGCAGCTATGTCAAACACAGTTTGTGCATATAATTGAGCACTTCAGTCCACTTTCAGACTTTTCAAACATTCACTATATCCAATTAACACTTAGCAAGCACACGACATGAGGCACAGAAAGTCTTTTAGAGCAGAAAGCTTGGCTGTTGTAATAGGACGCAGATGATATTTCTGTGGTGCTTTCTCCTTCTTTGTACCCATCAAAAATGACACTAGCTTTCCCATACTTACAAGTGAAATAAACACTGCATTGCTGGAATATTTCCTTGTAGCTTGTAGATCATTACCGAAAAAAAAAACATGATGTAGAAGGTATCTTTGATCTATAACATATATGACACCAGCGGTTTGTTTTGAGAAGGCATTTTTTTTATGTGTAAAATAACTGGAACTTAGCTTTGCCATTGTTTATGGTTACTTCTAGTAGGTAACACTTTCATGTAAGAATCAAAAAAAAAAAAAAAAAAAAATTCGAAATCAAAAAAGTATTGCGCTCAAAAGTTATTTTCCGGAGAATGACCCATATGCATAAAGATACTTACAATTTTTCTTTTTTTCTTATGTTTTTTTTTTTTCCAATTATTCCTTATACTTTATAGACATCCTGTGGACTAGAAGGGCGAGTTTTAAAATTTTGCATAAATTTGAATTCAAAATCAATTGTCAAGCTTACGTTATTTTGAAGGTAAAGACAATATCCTCATATATATAATAGCCAATGATCGAGTAACGCTCCTGACGTCATCAGCAATGAAACTCACACCATGGCATGATAATTTGATAATATGTTTTGGTAATGCTTAAAATGCAAGGACAGGCTTTATTGTGACAAGACTGACCTGGAGTCGGTAACTTAACTGTTTTACTGGTAAAACTCATTTTAGGAGAATGTCAACAATGAAAGCTATCTATCGGAGGTTAGGGTTAATCCACTGGAGTTAGGGTCAAAATTTCAACTATCAAAATATCACCAAACAGGCAATTGCTTTGTTCAAATGCAGAAGCAATTTTCACCCGTCATATCTTGACGGGCGATTTTCTAGTTTAATAATAAATACAACAGTTAGAAATCAATCAAAATATTTTAATTATTTCACATGAGAAATTGAATGATTACTACATATGAAAACATCTATTATAAAATTGCATAATGAAAAACAAAAAAGATAAGAAAAAATACATACACTTTGTATTGATTAGGTACAGATAATGCAGCTAAATTGCGAGCTCTTTCAATCCCAACATGAAGCAACCCATCCTCTAATGAATACCTATACATTTTGTGTTAAAAACTAGTTAGATCATAAATATAACTAATGAATCACAGAATTGAAACATTATATAAAAAAAGGATACTAAATTTTATTCATTTGATAGACTTTTACTGTCTCACCACCTAAACTTTTCATGGTTGTCAAGAAACTTTTAAATGGAAAAAAAATGAATTTTAAATGATGCAAGATTCCTGCCTTTATGGACAAATCTCATGTTTTCCCTCCACAAAACAATCATTTTTACAATTACACATAAGTAACATTGCATGGCAAAAAAAAAAAAAAAAAACCTTCAAATTGCTTACCTGATATAATTCCTGCTGATTTTTATGTGAAATGACCCCCTGAATCCAGACCCTACCCCAGGCTTGGGCGGGAAGTGCCCAACTTGCCCTTTTACAGTAAAACGACTCCCTGATTGCCTTTTTGTTAATGAACTGGCAGCCTTTTGAGTTAAGATTCTGACAAGGAAAAGGAAGGGAGCCAGTGTCCCTTCCCCTTGTTTTCCTATGACGTCTTTCTTCTAAGTAAAAATAATGGATAGCCTTCCTCCTCCCAACATGGATTGCCATTGAGCTGACTATGAGAAATGCATGCCTTCCATTATTAGTTATTACAAGGGATAAAAAGTGGCCTGGGCATTGGGGAGAATAAACAATGCTCTTCCATGGATCTTTCACTTAGGGAACAATAATGAATGAACACCTGGTTTTGTTCTGATAAGCCACTGATAAATCCCCAGAATCACTTTTTAACTCCTTGCCTCAGGGTTTGCATCCCCTTTTATTCAATAATGGGGGGCTGTTTACATTAGTTTCTAGCATTGATACTGCCAAAGAATACTGGCTCTCATCTTTCCTCCTTATTACTTCATGACAAGGGAAGTGTTTCTTTGTACACTCAAAATGTGTTTTAGGATAATTTTAACTCTTCTCTTTCAGCAGGATAAACCTTAAGTTTGTCCTTTGCATTTTATAACCTTTAATACTGCTTTTACATTTTGCGTTAGAATTAAGCAGGTAAAGTGGAGCATCACAAATCCGCCAACATCTAAAATCTCCTTCGATTTTTTTCCCGATTTATTTATTTATTTTTGTCGAAGCAATTTTTTTTTTTTTTTTAATTTTATTTCAGTCTACAATAATAAAAATTGTAATTATTTGCGGTCATTCATTAATTATATAAGGATGATTTTAGCAATTTTTACCCCCCCCCAACACAATGTAAGGGTACATAGAATTTTTCAACCCCCCCCCCCTCCATTGTCTTATGTAATATTCAATTTTGATTTTCAAATAATTAAATGTTATTTAAAAAGTATCAGTTACACTAAAACTACTAGTTTGACGTAAAAAAAAAAAAAAAAAATTCAAATATATCATATAATGGGATACTAATTTAAAATAAAACATGCCACACATAGTGTTTCTTTTATTATATTTTTCACTATTCATTCTCTGTAAAACAAGTAAAAAAAAGCTCATCCTAATGCGTTTTTTACCTTCCAGATGCAAATGAAATATGAGCCCTGCCAAACCACTTGACTGCGTGATTTCTGATATGAAATATTGACTTGGAAAATATTACATAAGAATCGGTTTGACTTACTCCCCCCAAAAGTAAGGGTACGTATGGATTTTTAAAAACCCCCTTCCCTCGGGATCCTTACAAAATTAATGAATGGTCCCTTTGCCAACACAGTAGTATTTGCACATAATTTGTGAATTATAAGTTTTATTATTATGCATTATACATATGCCGAACTTTTTTTTGTTCCAAATATACTACATTTGTATTTTTGCTGAATATACTTAACATTGTGTACTACTGAAGAAATATAAAGAAATTGCAAAAACAGAAAGCAGGTGATAAAGATAGCTGCAGATTTACAGCAAATTGCTAATATTTTGCATGACACGTGCCAACACAGAAACACAAAAATAAGCCGAAAACACAAAGAATTTAGCATGTAAAAGCCAAATGTGGTTAATTTTGGACATTTCAATTGAAAAGATATGACTTAATAATAAATGCCAAAAAGTTTCAAATTGGAGCTGTTTATTGGGTTTTTTTCTTTATGTTGGTGGTTAATTGCAAGAGCAATTATTACTTTTGGATTTTAATGTCTTTTAAGCTAAAGCTAGTTACAGTTGAAAGAACTAGTGAATCATAATTTTTTTTTAATGATTATAAACTATTCAATTGTCCACGAATATTTTGAAGTTTTCATTGTTGCAACAGTAAGACATCCAATCCCAGGAATAACAGTAACATATATCCCACTAATGCTTTGAGGCAATTACATATCTTTTAGTTTCAAAAAAACTACCCTTAACTCAAAAAAATGCCTTAAAAAACAGCAACCTGCCCTTTTTAAACCCTGGGTGAAGCACTGCTGAATCTAAATATGACCACCGGTTTCCCCTTACATGTCCCACTTTTTGGAAATGCCTCCCCCCCCCCACACACACCACACATTTTTTTTTTTCAGTTTTTTAGTTTTATAGTCATTATTTTAGTTTGGAAGGGAAGGGTGCATTATTTTAGTCATTAACACTCTTATGAAGTGCTTGAGAGGTGCAAATTCCAAATGCATGAACATTTTGAATAAGATGGGAGACTCATGGGGGTATTCCTCCTTAAATATTTAAAAACTCATCAAAACCACTCCTTTATCCTAGGGGTTGTTTTACAATTTTTTCACTTATTTTTCAGCAAAAAAACCAGTGTATATGGCTCCCTCCTATGAGCCCAAGGTCCGAAAAAAAATTTTACATGGTGAAATTTTTTTAAAAAAATATTGGAAGCATTGCATTTTGTATAGTTAATAGTCAGAGTTGCGTCTCAGATCTTCAGCAAAGAACCTGCCACATTACTCAACTTACATTCCCAGACATAATTATGTTTAAAAATGAACTTAAATATGCTTATAAAGTAGCATTAATATATAGATTTATACTTCTAGGGATGCATCGGCTCCATTGTTTGTCACTTCTTGATATAGCAAAAATAATGGGGGCAGAGTGCATCCCCAAAAATATAGATATTCATTTATGCTATACTATAAGCATACTTAAGATCATTTTAATCCTAATTATATCTGTGAATTAATGTTGAATAATAAGGGAAGGTTATTTACCTGAACAAACCCTGTCAAACCTGAAAAAAATAGGGGGGGGGCACTATTTCTAAAAAGTTGGATGTGTAGGGGAGAAAAGGTGGTCATATTTGGATTCAGGATGTCACTTTACATAAGAATCATCAAGCATAATGGCAGAAGTGTTTTAAAGTTTTTTTTTTTTTTTCGCAGTGTAATTAGTTTATAAATATCTTTATGAAGAAACTAACAGGAAAAAATAATTTATTATTTCCAGCAATTGGTTTGTAATTAACTGAAAGTTTTAATTTAAAAAACAACCATAACAACAAATTATTTACCTCAGTTTTATTTGAACTTGTGCAGTTTCCAAGTTCAATTCACTTAGACCAAAACGGTCTTCAGCAGACCTGAAAATGAAAGACCCAAAATTAATATCCGAATTGCACAACCAATATCTTAATTTCAAATCCCATTGCATAATATAGAAACCAATTCCTTTTTTTTTTTTTTTTTTGAAGCACAATAATACTGCTGGTACTATATCACTTCTACTATCTCTCAGCAGCACAAGTTTAAGAAAAATAACTTCAAGAATGCAATGATATTATTATGATTTGGAATACATTTTCAGAATCTCATAAAAATGCATTAAATACAAATCATTATAACACTTAAAATGAAATTGTGCAGTTTGAAAATTATGAATTGTACACCACTTATAAGCACTAGATACAGCAAGTAATGATACAAAACATAATTATTATTTGAGAAGTTTCAGTCCATAAAACAAATAAATTAGGCTACATTTTATATGACCACAAAGCAACATTTAAAATTATCAATGCTAATCAATGTAGTACAGTTTAACCTCCAAAATCTAGACATTTTTCCAATCCTAGTTTTATAAACTTTGACTATGCTGCATCCAATGTCCATATTTTTTTATGAAATGCAGATAAACTCTTAACTGAATGCAAAATAAATAAATCTACACATTTTTCAGAAATTTAATTAATCGTTGACAATATAAGGGAAGTTGTTCGTGCCAATGAGGAATCGCTGATCGTCCACAAACTGACTGACAGTGAAATTTTGAAAGGTGAAGAAAATGGAACTGATGAAACATTTGACCTGAAAATTATTTTTAAAACAATTACACTCTTAATTATACAAGAACAAGTGATCCTAAAAGAATATGAGCCTTTTTCCCCGTACACTATTATCTCCCACAGTTAAAAATATGGAATATCCACTTCCGATCTCTCAGCTTAGACTGTCACGGAGAATTGTGTAGCAGGAATCCATAAAGAAATATAGTAGCAAAAATGAATTAATCACAAGTTGTGAAATGCAATCTTAAATAATTTCATTAAATTTCATTTTCATTCCTTTCAAGCTGCTTATTTTTAACTTTTATGTATTTATTTATTTTTTCAATTATATGTTTTCAACATGGTAAGCAAAAAAAAAAGTTCAAGTAACTTTAGGGAATCAGGAGAAAAAATTCCTGAAATTGAAAATTCCCTGATATCTGTATTTTATTAATGTCCTAAATGCCCTTAATTCATTAGAACAATTTTATCTTCTAAAATGTTCATTAACTTAAGACACTGCTGAAAATTAATAATAATTTTTATGAGTCTCTTGAATCAACTCGGATGCAAGTGACTTAAAATTTTTGAGTTGAATGAGAGTAGCAAAATAAGAAATATAGTAGTCCCTAATTACACAATTAGACATATGAAGAGGTTAGAAATAATACTAAGCACAAAATCATAAATGTCCAAATGGTAGAATAATGTCATTAAGAAAAACGAGCGAGTATTATAGATGTGGATGCAATCGGATTTTGAAATGTGGAAAAATCAGGACTGACGGGCAAAAGTGTAAGAAACGGCTAATATGCACAAATTTTGCACTTAATTTGTAAAATTCAATAAATATGTATGTTCTTGAACCCGAAATCTATGATCAGATGTCAGTTTTCATGACTTTTGAGCATTTTTTGATGAAAATCATGACTTTCCATGACCATTTTTGATCATAGTTGAAACCCATGATTTTTGCCAACTTTCCATATGAGCAGACACCCTTATCTTACTGTAAATATTGAGGTTCAATACATTGTTGTTGAGAAAAAATCAGATGAATCATGGCAGCGTATAATCCGCACCTCATTAACTGTCCACTTTTTTAACAGATAATTCGCGGATTATATACAGGAAAATATGGTATAAAATAAAACGTTAAACCTTCTAACATCCCAAATTTCATACAGATATGCACTTAAAATATTCAAAAATTAAAGTGATTGGAATTTAAAAAGCAAAACACAATAAAATATGAACGGTCCAATATTTAAGTACATAAAACAGCTGCCAACATTGTAAAATAAAAATTTGGTAGACTTTCAAGCAAATGGGTTTGCCAGCAGAAAAATTGAATGTATAATGGATTTTCAGAATTAAATGGATTTTTTACACTGAAATGGGGATTTATCAAACTAAGTATGCATAAAAAGTATGTATACTTAAAATTCAGGATATATGTCTAGGGTTTCAGATTATTTACAATGTTTTTACTATTTCGTTGTTAATTTCATTGTTTACTAAGGGGAATTTGATATTTTTTCCTTTTTTGGAACTTTAATTACATGAAAATTCTCTTCTTGGAGAATTTCTTGACTTTTGATTAAATTCAAGAAAATTCTACCACTTTATTCTTGTTCATAAGCCTTCTAAATGAGGAGAAGGTATGGAAATACCAGACTCTCCCAAACAAAACAGCAGTTGGCATCTATTTACATAGTACTCAAAAATGCATACCTTTTGTTCGATGCTTCAAACACTCCACTGTCACCAGCAACTGATTCATCACTGACAGCAGCAGAAACACTACGGTTGTTTGAGCTAGTAAATGTACAAGTCTGCAACTCATCACTCCCCAGCTCACAAATAGGACTTAATGGAGGGTTGCAATGCAAATCGTTTGAAGATTCTCCTACATTCCTTAAGTTTACATTTTGTTCTCCACAAAGGAATCCTCCACTTTGACGAAGAAACTTTTGATCACTAAACATACTTTGCTCAGTTCGTAAAGCATCTACTGCAGAAGGAGCAAACTTCAGATCAGTTAGCTGATCGTCTATGCTCATGGGTAATTGTCTTTGCAATCTTTCCAAATGAGTTTGCTCATAACTAGGAGGTGGTCCGTATTCATAAGGTGAAACAGGTGGTGAGATGGAAGACAAAGAAGAACGTGGAGACAGTGATGGAACACTATGTGCTACTGAAATCGGAACATTAGAATCTTCTGAATTTCCACTTGCTATGGCAGGAGAACTTCCTTGAATTAAATGTCCAATGCGTTTATGCAAGTCCTGTAAAGAAGGATCTGCTGAACACTGAGGCAGACCATAAATATCAGTAAAACTTAAGCTACTTAATGAGCCTTTGCTGCTTGCTGATAAAGAACCGGTGCTCAACGAACCCAGTGAGCTGCTAGATGACACAGATAAAGTACTAGCTGATAAACTGAAAAGAAAAAAAAGTATATGTCAACTATCATTCCAGAACTATTAACATGTTTCGTATTTCTAAAAGCATCAAAAGATTTAAATCAACTGAAAAACAAACTGAGAAAAATTAATGAGAAAAAAGATATTTTAAATTTTCCTACATTCAACCAGGGTTGTTTGGTTTAAACCACATTGGTTTAAACTGTGGTTTAAACCGACTGGTTTTTCTTTAAATGGTTTTTTTGAAAATTTTCATTCTTTTCCCTCAAATATATTCATAAATTTTACATATTATTGTAAAGAGTAAAATCTAATTAATGCAAAGTAACTAGCAAAGCTTTATAGATTAATTACAGATTTAATAAATTTAGAAACTTATATTTTTTAAGGTAATTCAAGTTTGCTAAATAGTTTTTATTTTTTATTATTATTTTTTTATTTTCTTAAGTCTATGCAGCTTTTCTATAAGGTACATAAATATAGAAGGCAGAACAACTAAATTAAACTAAAATTATATGGAAAAAAATCCAAGTAGCTCTTTTATAATTTTTAATTATCATTATTTTTCAGACTTTTGCATTTCAAAATAGTCCAAAAACTAAATTTCAACCAAAATGCAATATACCACTTAATTTTCTTGATTACTAAAGATTTATTGAAATAGATTATTTACCATTGACGCAATGCATAGTGTAAAAATATCTTAACACTAGAATATTTAAATGACAATACAAAAAAAATAACAGAAGAAGTCCGAGAACACTTAGAGTAGGCATAAAATTGCTCTTATACCTGCATACTTTTTGCACCCCGATACACAATGCAGTCAGAGCAAGAAAAGAAAATTTATAAAATTTTGAAAACAGAAAACATTTATGTAACGCTGTGCTCTTATAAAAAATATTTAATGCCAAATTTTCACCTTTCAAAGAACTTTTTTTATCCCAATGTAACAAAAGAAGTCTCATGTATGAATGGTGGAAGAATCAGTAAACATTAATTTTTACGAGTCTTCATTATTAAAATATGTTAACAAAGTATTTTCATTTAAGTTTATACTGAGGCTTTTAATTAAATGATTTTTTTTCTTTGATAAAAAAAATAGTATTACTAAATGCATTAAACCTTGAAAAATAAAGTCTAGAATGGAAAAAATTATGATTTTCTTAAAACCTACTAGTCCTGTTTCTATAGTTGTTGTCACTGATACATTAGGTAAATAAATTACATGATTTGTAACTTTTTTAAAGCTTTAAACAAAATATGCATTGTTTAAGAATGCGTGATTTTAATTTTACTTCTATTTTTTATTTATAGTAGATAACTATGATTATGAGGAAATTAATTTGCAAGAATTTATGCTTGGTTATTTGTAATTAATAATGTTTGAACTATTACACTAAATTATTTCTTTGATTATTAATACCAAGACCAATTTATGTATTGTATTTTTTATAATAGTAAAGATTTTCAAATAATATTCACTTATAGAAATCTGTTCGTATGAGTAAATGAAATTACAAGATTTTACTCTTAATTATTTAATTAATTAAAAAGAAATTAAGTACAAATATGAATATTAAACATTCCTTAACAATTAATTCATGAAATCTTCATGTTTCCTAAAATAAAATTGTTTTTCTTACAAATCATGGTAAAAACCAAATAAACCCGGTTTAAATCAAAAAAAAATTTTTTTTTGGTTTTTCTCCAAAAAAAAAACCTGTTTTTATACCAACCCTGCATTCAACGTAAATCAAGAGAAAAGAAATTTTAATTAACATTTTGTGGGAAAACTAGTGTAACTTTTTTACATAGTGAATTTAGCATCATTTGCACAAAAATTAATTTAATTTTTGACATTCATAAATAGGCATGGGTCCCGCTGATGACTCATGAAAACTGGGTCCCAAGGACTCATGTTTTTTTTTAAAAAGTGGGTCCATTTTTTAATTTTTTTTTTTTTTTTTTTTTTTTTTTTTTTGGATTCCAAGTTGTCCGTATTAAGAGAGAATATATTGTCCCTATTCAAGTGAGCAATTTCTTAATAAATATATATATATATTATATACTGTTTTAAAGAAAGCAGATTTTTTTTGTTTGTTTGTTAGCTTTTATTGAATAGGCTCCAAAACTACTAGACCAATTTTAACCATTTTTTTCGCTAAAAAAAGCTACATTATCAGGAACAGCTTATAATTTATTTCTAAAAAACTTATCCTTAAAAAAGTTATTTCATGTTTTATGTGATTTTTAGCAGCTTGTAGTACTTTTTACCCAACAGACCTTGAACCAATTGGGCCAGGAAAATATTTTTTTCTACTAGAATGCAGCAAATTTAATTTTAAGCATGATGAAAAAAAAATGTTTTTGCAGATAGAGTGATTTTTTTTTTTTTTTTTGAAAAACCTTTATTTTGCATTTTTTCATGGCTTTAATTTTTTGCTTAGCTCATGTTGTGAAATTCATAAAGGCCTCTTTTCCAAAATTTAAATATGTACTAGTAAAAAACATTTCACCCTATTCAGAAAAAAAAAAATTCAAAAATATACAATAGTTTTTTTTTTCTTTTTTTTTTTTTTACAATAGTTTTACTGCAGAGCACGGCACGATTTTTAAGCACGGTCAAAGTTTTGCGATCTTCAATTAACGATGACATTGTCTAACTGCAGTGCTTAATTTTTTTTTCATTCGTGGATTTTATTCGCCCCCCCCCCCCTCCAAACATTTTGCTGTGCTTATTTAATGTTACACATTTGTGTGCATTTTGTTCAATAAAAGCAGTCAGTTTTTTTGTCTTTTGCAGACAACGGGGAACAATTTTTTAAAATGCTATTTTAATTAAATTAATAAAGCTCGCAGCATGATCGTTGTTTTTGTTAGGGATTGACAGTTAAGTTGAAATAAATAGAATAGATAGCTTGTATAGGTACATTTTAAGTGCACAAAAAAAAAAATTTTCAAATTAATACTTATATACATAGAAAAGATAAAAGATTGGTAATTACCATCAAAGACAGATATGCATAGATTGTACAGATAGATAGATAAATACAGAGGTCCATATAGGTAGATGGTCAGTAAGAGATATAGAGGCCCATCATTTAAGGAACTTCAACAGAGGTCAATGCCCCCCCCCCCCACACATACACACGACTTTGCAAAAATGTATTCACACAAAAGTGAAAGTGCTTTTTGTCATTTTCCAACAAAATGTGCATTGAGAGTACACCTTTTGCCCCCCCCCCCCCATCCTTAGGAAAAATTCCAAATAGAGATAGATATATAAATTAATCTTGATATGGATAGATGCAGATTGATTAATACCGTCGCTCAATTTGCTTAATACCACCGCAGGAGGTGGCAATTTTGGCGTGAAAAGGTGAATGACAAGTAAACCAAACAGTCGCCGGAAACGGCTACTTGCATAGAAAGGCAAATGGCATTAAAAAGCGAACCAGCTGGTTGACGCAGGCGGTTAGTATATTATATAGAAAAGAGTTTAAAAAGACCGAGTTGGATGGTGATGTTGTACTTGGTAACTTTTGGAAATTGGTTCAGGTTTCATACTCTATTTGGATGAAAAAATTCCATGACTTTTCCAAAACTTTTCCATGATTTCATAAAAAATTTCAAGACATAGTTACGCATCTGATTTAATATCAAACTTGTCAATTTTCGGAAATGGGCATTAGCAAAACTTTGCCTTTTCCTCATCGAAGCACTTATGTTTGATTGAAAAAATATCAGAGTACACTGCAAAAATGATTCATATTTGTCTTTATCATAGATATTTAAGGAAAGTAAAAATGTAGTGAATGCAATATACTGATGTTTAAATGTCTAATAAATATTTAATAAATGGGGCAGAATGATAACGAAAGGTTGAATGAGTCATTACTAAGTTTCAACAAAATTTCTTCAAAAAGTATTGCCTTTTTTTGTCAATAAGCCATCTAATCATTCATGCAACTTGACAGTATATTTGACCCCGTTCTTCAGTAAATTCATTTTTCTATACCAGATATTTATTATTATTCCTCTGGTATACATCCTCTGGTTCTAACGTACTTATTTATGCTTTTTCAAATGCATATCAGTTAATATGTTTTGGAAGTTCCATAACAGTTTTGGATTTCCGACATAGAACAAACAGCAGGTATCATGGATCAGTTTAATGGGCTGTATTTTGGGCACCATTGTTTTAGAGGATTAGAATTTCACAATTTACATTCTATCGCCTCACTAAATATATTGACTTTCTAAAAACTTCAACAAATTAAGATAAATTCCGACAAATTTAATAATAATTTTTTTACAGATGGTTGAAACAAACCTGGATGCAATTGTATTTCTCTTTGCGTGAGAGTGGCAAAATGAAGAACGTGCAAGTCCACAACTACAGAATATACAATATAAGAAGTATAATCATGTTAAATTCAAAATCAGTGATGTCCAAGCTTTAAAATCAAAGTCAGAGGGCTAGTACAGAAGCAGATGCAATGGGATTTTAAAATTCAGATTTCATTTTTGGACTGCTCAATTTTCCAGTTTTAGTAACATTTATATGCAATACTTTTAAATCACTCAAAATTTTAAGTGCTCTTTTAGCTATACTGTCAGTTTCTCATTGCCCAAGACATTTTTCACGACTCTAAATGAATGTCCATGAGTTTTAATGAAAATATTTACTTTCTATGACTTTTCTAGGTCTGAAATTTGTTTATTCTTTTTCCATGACTTTCCAGGATTTCCATAACTCATACGAATCTTGTGAATATCAGTTAAAATTTTTCTTGCACACCACTATCTTATCGGGTTAAAAACTTGTTCACATTGAAATTTAAAAAACAAAAAAATAAGAACAACATAAAAAGATGAGTACAAAGAGTTAATAAGCTAATATATTTAACATTTAAATTAACTGATATGATCACCAAAATTCTAAGACAGTTTTCAAATAATGAAGAAAATGCAGACTTAAAAAATCCAACATTTCCTGACTTTTGCAAATTGTATCATCTAACTCCCTAATATTGATAATTCATTGTCATTCAAAATGCCTTTAATCAATTTTTAGAAAAAAAAGAGAATGATTTATCTTGAGTCAAATTCTAATGGAGCTAGATTGAAATTCTCCGAAAGGGAAAAAGGACAATCATGCAAGCCTTTTGCTATGGAACATGAGATGAGAAAAGTTAAAATAATAGTAAACACAAAATATTCACAAGGTAGACTCATTTAAAAAAAAAAAACATGGGAGAATTTCACAGAGGCGGACTCAGATTTTGAAATGCATAAAAAATTGGGAAATACATGCAAAAAAGTACTGAACTATGTAAATTTTACACTTAGCCCATAAACATTGGGAAGTACACAATGTTTTAGCTTAATGCTATGATTTTAAAAATCTGGAATTTCTCTGATTATAATCTGTGTGTGTGATTACAATTATTTTTTAAAAAATCTCGACACAAAAAACAGAAAAGGTTGAAAACACCGGATAATTTAAGATTTGGAACTACTACTTTTATTGTTAACTAAAATGAAAAGAACACATAATGCAGAAAGCATGAAGAGATGTCAATTGGCACCTATCTAGCCTATGAAGACGAAGGAATTTCCTAAGTAGAAGAATGAAAATAGGTGGGACTCTCCCTTCGGGACAGGAATAGTACTTGGAAATTCCCCCACATCTCCAGGAAGTTACCATATAAAACTCCTACCAGTGGCACAGCTATTGAAAAATAGAAAAATACAGAGGGATGGCTAATAAACCTTCAATAAAACCTCTAGTTGTAATCCTTTCAGGAGAAAAATCTGCAATGGTTGGACTTTCAGGAACTTTGAAAAAAAAAAAAAATCTGGAGGGGAAATAGCACATTCTTAGGGTTTGAAAAATTGGGTCCTCTTTAGGTATCCCATGTCAATTACATGCTATAGCGTGTCAGCGGGACCCTTGCATAGGTCAATTAATGTTTCCCCTTCTTATTTTTGCAAAGCTATAAAGAAAGATTTTCTATTGTAATATTTGACTTTTTAAAACAAATTATAATTTAAACCTTTTTTTAACATAAAACAAAATATATTCAATTTGTATAATTACATAGCTATGTATAAATGCTAAGACAGACCTCTTTAACTGAGACTCCAAAGTCATTGTAACTCGCATTGAATCTCTCAGCTGTAATAACAACATATTTTTCTGTTCATGTAGTTTTAATCTAAAATGGAAAATAGATATATTGTCAAAGAACTACCTTTTTTTTCAGAAATATGCGTTTGTACTTTAAGTTAAAAAAATAGTTTTAAAATAATTAACAAGAAAAAGAAACAGCAACTACAATTTCATTTTATTAAAATCTTTTGCTTGATTCAAAATTTTATATTATATCACCAAATTAATCTATGCTTTTATTTAATTTTGCTTTAACTCACTTATTAATCTATGCTTTTGCAATATAATAGCTGCGGTAAATGTTTTTGACAGAACTAATTTTCAGAAAAAATTTAGCAGACCAAATCAACTGCTAAATGCATTACTGATAGGAAAACTTTTGAACTTTCATTTTATTTCCAAAACGTAAGAACAATATGACCTTGATTTAACAATTGTCAAGGGACTGGGAAAAGCTATCATTAAATCGAGGAGCATAGACATTCAATGCATTCAAATCCGTATCAGTGAAATATATAGTTAAATTGAGGAAATCGCTAAATTGAAGTACTGTATTATAAGCTTCTGTAACAAGCAAGGTTTCAAATTTCTTTTAAACATGGCCTCTTTTTAGACAATAGACTTCTGGTCACAGTACTTAGTTTGTTTGAGCCCTTCTTTCTGTCAATTTAATCCTAGTCTTAATATAAATTTAATGATATGAAACAGACTTAAATATTTTTAGTTGACTTCTTAAGAAACTCCATTTTCAAGTACTTTTTAAATGGCTGTTGATATGACGTAGGTAAAAAAGAGGATAAATAAATGTTTATTTTATAAACTAAGAAATAACTTGAATACTAAGGATTTCTAAAGTATCAGAAACATAAAAGAAAAGCATTTTTATGAGTTAACAAACCTTAAATTGAAGTACCACTATATTTAATTTTGGAATTTCCAATAAAACTGACTTTACCATGAGACATTTAGACAATTTTCCACCATAAATTGCTCCATGGAGCTATCTCGAAATATACAGATTCATTTAACTAAATAAAAAGCTTTTATGAAATGCTAAGTCACACAAAAGTGAAGGTCTAAGAGGGCGTTCTTAATTGACACATAAAACTAAACACAGGAGAAAGAGAAATCTGAATTTAAGAACAAAAATAATACATAAGGAATTACAGAATGGTGGTAGCACACTATAACAGTTTTGAGTACTTTACAAGATATCATGCACCTGCATAACCTGCATGCCTACAGATGAATTTCAATAACCTAAATTCGCAAAGCTTAAAATATTAAGCACAAAAGATTTTTTTTTCCTTCTTACCTATCTGCAATAGCTCTATTTGACATCTCCATAGCATTTCCCAACTCTTGCTCAAGCTTGCATATCTCTGTTTCAATAGAAACAATCTCAGCCTCACTTCGACCTTTTGTGTTGATACTGCGTAATTCTCGCAGGAGTTGTTCTTTTTCTTGAATGAGAAGCAGCCTAGCCATGCAAGCAAAGAAAATAACATGCAAAAATTTGCAAGGAAGCAAAGCTAATTTTGAGAATCAAATATATTCAGTATTCATGCTAAGATCAGAAACATAAAAGTAAACTAAACATTTATAAACATAGATACACTTACATGCAAACTAATTGGAAAGAAACTTTTACTTTAAAACATAAACAAAAAATTAAAACTCTTTTGGCATGTACAGTAATAGTGAGAGAAATAGGTGCATATTACAAAAGATATGATATAAATCACATGCTAACCATTTTACTTTTACTGAAAATTATTTATGAATATAATTTAAAATGTCTCAGAAACCCCAATATGCCTTTTCTTGAAATTACCTTGAAATCAACCACTGACATGGAGAAAAACAGTAAACAGAGTCATTGTGAAAATTTGATGCTTCCTAGTCTTAACCATTAAAAGTTTTTTTTTTCTTTCCAATTTAAATGACTAAAATAATTCACACTGGCCATTCATATGTTAAAAACCTTATGTTCACTTTTATACGTTTCTTAAATGCTACATTATAGAAACACTGAATATTGGTGTTTTGCTGTAATTTTATAATTGTCACGTGATTCTTAGCACCTGCTTACATATGGTTTACACTTCTGATTATCTCCTCAATACAGGAGTGATAGTGGACTCCAGTAAAATTTTCTGAAGACAGTGAAATTTTCGAAAGTTTGAGAATGTTTGTTACAAAACTTTTTACTCAGCAGTGCCTATAAAAAAATATTAATAAAATTTTAAAAAAATCCCTAATGTAATTCATTTCATTAATTGAAGGGAAATAGAATCAATTAGATCATATTTTACTCAAAAAGCATCCTTTAAGAGAGTGAAAAAGATTTAAAACTTCATATAGACCAATAGACTGCCGTACAAAGGTAAAGCGCAGTATCAAGGTTGCCACAGGAAAACTTAAATAAAAAAGTAGCAAAAGTAGCCTAAAATTTTCAAAAAGTTGCAAAAACAGTAGCCAGACAAATTTAGAAGGTTGCAAAAAACTAATACTCATATCATGAGATTATTGAAGCAATAAATTGTGCAGTTGAAAAGGATACTGTTGTACATTCTAGTGACCTAGTTAAGGAAATTCTTAAATAGGTCATTTCCCTCAATACGCTCAATTTTACTTAATGTTTTCCAAAAAACAAAGGGTTTTTTTTCCAAAACAATAGGTTCTTTTGGGGGGAAAACAGGATTTTTGGAGTACACAAATAAAATCAGAGACACCCTGGGAAAAACTGCAAAAACAAACACAGAGAATAGATTATCCAATCATTTAAGCTGTTCCTTGTTTGACGTTTAAAAGCAATGGAGTGGATGGGTCCAAAATAAAAGGCAAATGAATTTTTCTTTTAAACAAAAAGAATGTAAAATAGAAATGATTAAACTAATAACAATAACAATAGTAATAATAATTATAGGTTTCAAACAAATAGGGTGGAAAACCCTCATGTATTTGAGAACGAAAACTTGCTTTTGAAAAAATGTCTCCAAAAATGTAGCCCTAGTGAAAATACACTATATGACCAAAAGTATTGGGGCACTTTCAAAAATTCACATTTTTAAGGATTTCTCAAGAAATATGAGACCAATTGCTTTGTGATGTTTGCCACATAAAAGGTATGCTCCAGCTGTCATTTTCCAAAAAAAATCATATCCTCCTTGTGTTTCGGGAATCAGTAACAAATTGAGAAAAACAGAAATTTTTTTTATCATCATTCATCATAAATAACCGAGAATAAGCTGTAAGTTTCAGAAATAAGTTTGCTTACTATGTCCAATTATATTACTACTTTTGAGAAAGTATCACTGGTATTCAAAGATATAAGCATTTCTTTTAAACCTACAAATTTTATTTGAAGGTTTTTGGCTCATAACAAGCAAAGTTTTTCCATCAAAAGACAACTTGATAGTAGACAAAAGAAATATAATACTAAAATTTGAAATTAAACAATTTAAAATTTGAAAAAAGTATGGACATTTAAAACAATTTTTCACTGTGCATGTACGAATGATAGCAATTTATGACTTTCATAATCTTAAATTCAACTAAATTCCCTAACTCATAATAAAATTCCACTTCAATATCTTAAAAATTCAGAAAGTTATCAGCTATGAAATGAGCCAAATTTTAAAAAAGTATGTAAAATAATTGTACATAGTAATCTTAACTAGTTTCTAAAATTTATAGCTTTATGACGAGTAATGATCAAAAAACATTTTTGCTTTCCTCAATTTGTTACTGATCCCCAAAAAGCAAGGGCGATATATTTTTATTGTAAAATGACAGCTGGAGCATATCTTTTATGTGACAAAAGTTACAGAGCAATTGGTCTCTTATTTCTTGAGAAATCCTTGAAAATGTTAATTTTGGATACTTACTTTTTTTTGTCCAAATACTTTTGGTCAAATACAGTGCGGCACAGAGGTTTAAGCACAATCGAAATCTTTTGATAAAAACACCGAATAGCTTTGAAATTTTTACTGTTTTTAAACAATCAGCTTACAAATTCATGTTTTGAATTTGCAAACAATTTGTAGAAATTAAAATAAGACTTCATAAAAAATGAAAATCATTCACATTTAAGAAAGCATTAAAGTCTTTTAGCAGTCTATGGTGTTACCATTGCATCTGATAAGCTCGAATACACGATTTTCCATTGTTAGCACGAAGTTATGGAAGGTTTCGGGACAGTCTGTACATGGGCACCCACATACAAAATTTTAAGGGGGGGGGGACTCAGATATTTTCTTCATGGTTTAGCAAAATATTTTCCCTATGGAAACCGATTTCAGTACAGATTAGAGTTATTACAATTTGACATTTTTAATAACTTATTTATTAATCTCTGGAGAAGAAACGTTTTTTCATTTTTGCAAAGAAAACAGTACTAAAAGCAAGGGAGTTCTAATTTCTAAGGGGGGACTTGGGTCCCCACTGTCCCCCCTCCCATATGACCGCCCAAGGGTCTATACTAGGCTTCCCCGATTGCTGATTTGAACTACACTGCATCCCATTCTGGTACATGTCACCTGAGAGAATTCTCCAGATGTTTCCCATCTGATTGAGATCTGTGATGAGTGCTGGCCAGCTCATTGAACTGATATTTTGAGATGCAAGCCATCAGAATTTTTGAAGTGAAACTTTTTATGTGAAGGCTTTGAAATTCTGATAAGCAATATTTTTGTCTGACGGAAATGATGTAGTTTTTTAATGATTGAAAAAAACAATGTAAAATAATAGTAACTATAAAGTTAAAATACTTATGATTTTTAATTGCTGCCAAAAATAATGGAAAATAATAGTAATTATAAAGTTAGTTTTGTTAATAAAGAATCAATTTCAAGGCTAAACTAATTAAACAAGCGTATATGTTGAGCATTTAAACTTTTCAAATAATGCAAATTTTCAAATATTTCTTTGATCAAAGTCAATTCATCAATTTAAACGCATAATCCACAGTTTAAGTTCAGCCTTGAAATTAGTTTGCTAACTTTTTATTAACAAAACTAACTTTATAACTACTATTATTTTTTATTGTTTTTGGCAACAATTAAACAGTGGATTTCAAATATTATTTAGTTTTCTTATTGTTTAAAACCTAGTTCCTTCATTAAAATATAATATTTTGTTGTGATTATGTCTAAGTCTGCCGAAGAAAAAACAAGAGCCTGGTATAAGAGAAAATGTGAGTTTGAAGTGAGAGTTCAGAATGTAAAAAAAAAAGTCTTCTATCCTGTGTTTAAAGGGCATGCATTTTTTTTTTTTTAATTTTGTAAGTTAAGTGCTAGAACATCTTAACACATGAAGAAGCTACGCAAAATTCTTTTTTTTCTTCTTTTATCTTTTTTTTTTAGAAATTCTGAAACAACAGCTCTTAGAAAATGCTATCATGAAATATCAGAAACATTGTGCTTCTAAGAAATAAATAAGTACCTTTATGCAAAGAAGTAACAGGAAATAAACAACGTTTTGCAGCAAATATACAGATTACTGCAGACACGTGTTTCAGGATTCCAAGGAACCCATTTTTAAATCCAAAATAATGAGTCTTTTGGGATGCAGCAAAACACTTGTCTGCAGTAATCTGAATATTTGTGCAACAAAGCCTTGGTTATTTCCTGTTACTTATTATGCTTTCTAGCTCATCAGAAAAATATTTTTACCTCATAATGAACATATATAACCACATAATAATAACCCTATCATAACAGAGATTTTCTTTAGTAGAACACAGAAAGATTAGACCATTGCATTTTAAAAAGCAAAACCAGCTGAATTTTTGTTAAAAATTATATTTTTAACTGTGTTTATTATAACTATAGTTTTGCCAGGGCTCGAAAATTATATTGCCCAACATGCCTGGGGCATGTAAAAATTCTGATCGAACATGAATCTTTTACCCTTACATTCCCAGCTGGGCATGTAATTATTACAATTTTCAAATTAAGTATTTTTAATTTTAATGACTTACTATGTACTATTTATTTAAACTTTTTTATGTTGTATATTGAAATAATTCTTGATTCAGATATAAAGCTGTGAAATTAATTTTTTGTGTGATTAATACTAGACACCAAACTCAAATATTTTTATTATTATACAATTTAAAAAAAACTTGGTCATGTAAAAGTTTATTTGGGCATGTATCTTTTAGACAAACATGCCCGGTAGGACATGTAAAGTTTTTAAGATTTTCCTAGTCCTGAGTTTTTCTAATAAATGTGATTCCAATAATTAGAAGTTTCTAAACTTTTATCTTTGATGTGTTATAATAAGTAGTATAATAAAATACATTTTTAAAATATAAAAATGATTGTTCTGGACTAATTCCTTCAGTGAGTATGAGCTCACCAAAGTTATATGCATATAAATTAACAGGAGGCATTATTCTTAGTTAATTCATGTTTTTCACTTGAATGAAATATTTTTAGATAATGAAAATGAATATTATTTTTTTTTTCCGCTTGAGTAGTGAATAGAACTGAGCAAAAATATCAAAGTAACTACCTGTCCTTATCAGATTCTGTCTGCCCAGGTGACATTCTTTCTTCAAGATCTGCTAAGTCCTGCTGAATCCTATGTACTTCCTTACGAGCTTCATCATATTGTAATCTCATTCGAGCCATCTCTGCCAATCTTGCTCCAATCGGAACAAACTACAAAATCAAAAATATCCGAGTTTCATATGAAACAAAACAAGACAACACAATACTAAATTTTGCATATGAATGTATTACCTTAATTCCAGTGGCTTAATTAATGGCTGGGAAATTATTTTCCTTAATTTTCCACCCATTATTAGCAAAAATATGTTTTTTTAAATAATTTTCTTAAATTTAAAATTAGTTACTTTTAAAACATTAGAAAAGCTTTCATTGCCAATTGAGTTTTTGAGATGAAAATAGTCATATTTGAAAAGAAAATTTTTAATTATATGTGAAATTCTCTCTACAGCAACTAATTCATTCAAAAAAAAAAGGAAGACATCTTACTTCGCCTGATAAATCAGTCTGTGAAGCAGTACTAAATTTCTCCAAGGGTATATTCAAAGTTGAAACATCTGGTGATGAGGGTTGTAAACGTGCTAAGTCATCTTTCAGTCTGGATAAGCTCTGGTAAAAAAGGAGGAAAAAATATAGGTAAAATAAGAGAGCTTTAAATGGATGTTTCACTTGCTAAATCGATTAACTCCATAAAACAAAAAGTCGAGAAAAGTGATGAAAATAGTGTTATCCATAGGAGTGAATAGGCCCTCGTGTTACATTTTCTGCCATCACATGGTCAGAAATGTACTGAACCAAAATTTTAACATAAATTCACATGCTAAGCATTGATAAAGCACTATTAAAGCAGAAATGAGGATTTTTTTTAAAGTGAAGTTAATCAATTTGGCAATTGAGGCATCCAAATACCAAATCCCAAAACTTCCCAGAACAAATTTTTAATGTGACATGGAATTAAAATCAAATTGTTTTTTTTTTTTTTTTGATAAGCCACAATTTTAGTAACAATTGGAATTAATCCATATTGTGTTATTTTTCAGATATTTCAGAAGTAGTTTAGATTAAATGACAATATATATATATATATATATATATATATATATATATATATATATGTAATATGAAAAATCCTTTGCTAGGCCTTTTCCATATTAAGTTCTGTTCACTTATATGTCAGCGCGTATGAGTCACTGACATTATTTATTACACACTTAAATGCTTCTCATACCATATATGGCTATGTTCTGGGCTCAGATGAGATTCCCCTTAAAGTACCTACCAGACACTTTTTTTCCCTCCAGACTTAAGCCAGCCTCTGTCTGCGGTGCAAAGCCCAATAATATTTCGTTATTGCAATCTGCTCCTCCTATATAGATCACGTGTGATCACATGATCGAGGGATAATTATCTGTAATCTTTTAATGATATTCCCTGTATAAAATCGTGGCACAACTAAACAAGTTGGTTAGTTCAGAGAAGTTCCCGCTGTTATAGTCTATGTAAAAATAAAGATGTGATTTGTGAATGTAGCTCTGTCCTCTTCCTACGTGGTAGATTATCACGCCACAACACTGCAACTTGCGAAAATCATGATTCGTAATAAGAACCGAGCGGCGGTTCTTACATATATATATATATATATTTCTTACCTGCATAAGTTCAGCCTTTTCCTTTTCACCACTGTTCAAAGACTTTTGAATGTTACGTAATTCTTCCATGATTGCTTGAGCCTCAGCTAAAGTGTAACTTGTAGTCTGCCCTGAAAATTGCTGATCAACCCTACACACACAAAAAGAAAAAAAAATATCACTCGGGGTTTGTACACACTTCTTTAAAATATAATCAAGGACTTGTAATGAGTAAAAAACATCAAAAATATGCGCTATAACTAGAATTAATAACAAATTGGCTAACACATTTGAAAATACTATGTTTTTTTTTTTTTTTTGTATTCAACCTATTAGAGGAACCAGAATGTAAAAGATGCGTCAAAAATATAACAAAAATTCCTAAAAATGTAATGTGTTGTAATTTTGGGTAGATAAGCCACGGCTTATTGTTTTAAAGTTGAAATTTAACATCTGCGGGGTATCTGCTAGGGTCGCGGAATTTTCCCCCACCCTCCTTTCTTAGGATTTCTCATGTTCATCAAAATAAGCGGCAATTTTTGAATTCATTAAAAAATGCTAAATGAGCTCACAAATTGCACCATGAAACAGGTTTCTTATAGAACTTAATTTCTCATCCCTTTAAACCTGCGTTAGTTTGCGCCGATTCAACTGCTGTTCTGTCCAATGTTGCCAGATTCGTGATGGTACCATACGTTTTACAAGGCTGAAAAATGGAGGAATTGCTAACTTGTTTGAGTTACATTTTAAAATAAATCAATGATGATAAATTTAGAAAAAATCAATTGCTAAAAATGAAACAATTTTTCGATGTGCTACTAAAAATAACATGATGATTTGAAAACTTCTCATCCAACCAAATGTATGTATCTGGCAACACTAGTTTTTTTGCATAACCATATCCGTTCCAGATCTTATTAGTTTTTTTACATGAAGTTCACTCCATTTCTATCTATCAACAAGTGCAGTTGCTTGTTATAGTTTTGTTCTTACTAATGATTGTATCCATACATATAATAGAGAGAGATATTATATAGAGAGGAGGAGCGCCATGTTTTGATACGCTCTTGGGGTGGCTTATCTGATCAACTTTTGCTTTTAGTTAGTAAATTATTGCACATGCAGCATATACGATAAGGCAGCTTATCCACACCAAATTACAGTAATAAAATGATAGGGGAGAAATCTAATACTAGAGACCAGATTAAATATCTTTTAATACCAAACTTTTTCCCCCTTGATTTTACACCCAAGGAATTTATTTCAATTTCTTTTTCCTTAGTTCATATGATTGAATAAACAAGTTAATGTCCTTTGATTTTTCAGGCTCATCTGCCAAATGATTTGATTTTGCAGTTGTTTCTATTATGTCCTATTAGAAAAACTTTTTTTTTAAATTACTTAATCTAATGCTTAGCATTTCACTTGTTTTCACTCTTTTAATTTGATTTTTTATTTTCTAAATACTAGATGTATTTTGCTCTAAAGGATGTAGCAGCTGTCCTCAATTTTTGGTAGTTCCTATATCATTAATTGGAATAGAAAGTTTAATAAATACATTAACAATATGCTGGGAAAAGTAGGAAGCATATTTTAAATTTTCTACTTCTATCAATTATTTAAAAAAAATTAAAACGGTAAGCTTTGGTGATATATGTTATAATCACTTCCAATTGTCCAAAATATTAGAATATTAACAAGTTGCAAAATAATTGAAATCTGAAACACAGAAAGCAATTTTCTGCGACTTAACGTGTCACATGTTGGCATGCTCCCAAAATATAGATTGTTTCATTAACTATATTAAAATAAAAAATAAAGTAAACTAATCTTTGGTAATAGGCGTCAAAATAATTTCTAACAGCACAGAATATTAAAATATTTACAAGATGCACAAGGATTGAAATCCCAAACAAGAGAAGCTATTTCTAGCCACGTACGGTTTCATGTCTGCTAAAAGAAAATTATTTCCTTAACAGGGTGGCAACAGGAACTGTGAAAAAAAGTTCCCTGACTTTTCCCTGATTAAGTTCACCAAATTTCCCTGATTTACGTTACCGATGATAATGGTTTTCTTTCTTTGCTCTACTTGAAATGTATGTTTGTATAAAATGCAGTATTTTAAACGTTTTTAAGTTGTGTAAAGTTGTTGAACTAAAGATATATTTTTAAAAGATGCAACTTTTTTTAAAAAATGATTTAAAAATAACATATCAAGTCATTTTTTTTGGGAAAAAAACTTACAAAACAGTATATTAAGTTTTTCTACATGGAAAGATTATAGAAAAATACTTTACTTCCAGAAACCACTTAGCATAAGAATTTTAAGAAACTATTAAAATTACTCTTAAAAACATATGTGTATTTATGATAGAACTAAAAAGTAATTATTTTGAACTAAGTTTTCAAACAGTATAATAATTGTTGCAAGAAGAACAAGTAATAGTGAAAGAATAGAAGTAATGTAGTTATTCTTATATAACTAATTGACATATTTTTGCAAAACAGATGAAACCATTTGACATCCATTCATAGGGAGCTTTTCTCTAATCAAGAACATAGGTTTTAATGAATGAATACAGCATTTTAACAATAAAAAATAAAGATATTTACTTAAGTACACAAATTAACTCTATTTCAAATGATTTCAGTATGTAACGAAAAAAATCTTAAATTGCTTTTGTAACAAACAACTTTGAAATGCAAGAAAAAAAAAAGAAAATAAAAGCATTTAGTTAATTTTAAAATATATAAAAGAAGAATACAACTTGGTTATAAAATTAAAGAATCACTTAAGTCTGAAGAAAAGGAAACCTTTATAATCTGCGGTAACAACAAATAGTATAACGGCAAAAAACAAAAGTTTTTTTTTTATTGAAAGTTTAATTTAAGAAATTAAATTAAAAACGCGAAGAAGTAATAACTTTTAAGCTTTTATGGTATTAATTCAAAAACCGAAGATTTCTTCTTGAAATCATGATTACAGTACCCTAATTACTTCGAGACAATGGAATAAAGGCAAAGGAGCTAAGGCATTAATGAAGGCTTCCTCTTTGCCTGTATGGTAGTTTATTTTACGTAGCATTGAAAGCATGAAAGGAAATTCCAAGCTAGGTAAATAAACAACCTAACAGACACAGAAGCAATCTTAGGAAGTTCATCCTGTGTTTAATAAGTAAGATTCAATACTTTGACGTTGAGGAAAAAAGATGCACAAATATGTGGCAGTGTATAATCGCATCTCATTAATTTTACCTTTTTTTTAAACAGATAATTGGCGGAAAATGTGTAGAGAATTAGAGTACTTAATTTTTTAAAGCAAAAAATTTTTTTTTTCTTCATAAAATCCATTTTCCCTGATTTTTTTGTTATATTTTCAAAATTCCCGGATATTTCCCTGACTTTTCCCTGATTAATAAAGTTCCCTGACTTTTCCCTGATCTCCCCGATTTCCCTGATCTGTTGCCACCCTGCTTAACTATACTGAAACACAAAATAAAATAGGCAAATTTTTGGTAAGATACGTTAAAAAACTTTCAGCTGCCCAAAATATTAAAAAATATTTACAAGATGCAAAAAGGATTGAAATCTCAAACATGAGAAGCAATATTTTTCAAACATGAGTTCATTGTTGGATGATTCCTGAAAATTATGTAATTTATTAATTTTGTATTAAAATAAAGCATAAAATAAGTTGATTTATCATAGTATACTTCAAATTAATTTCCAATAGTCAAAAATATTAAAATATTTATAAGATGTATATGGATTGAAATTTTAAAGAGAAGATTTGTGAAGGAACCTGCATGTGAAGGCATATGGTACTTATGTGAAGAAAACTGCATTGACGAAATGCTTTTTTGTTTTAATTAAGCATAATTCAATGAATTTCTAAAGAACTTAAGCCCTACATTAGCTTTTAAAACTTTTTTGATCATTTAGCATGAATGCTACAATTGACCATTACGACCAAAAAAACCAAGACAACATTTTTATGTGATCAGTACGAAAATGTAGGATGAACAATGCAGGAACAGGTTTGTACCTTCTGATGCAGAAGCGATTGGCTATTGCAGTTCAGTTTTCTAATTGATTCTTATGATCGATCAATTCGTCATGGATTGGCACCTGCACTAATGGATATGGATACCTAGAATGCGAGCCAAGATGGTGTTACATTCGCCCCCTTTCCCCATTCTGCAAGAGTTCCCCGAAAAAGGTGTGGGATTAAAACTGACGATAAGCAGAAAGAGAACACTTGCAACCACTTGATTTTCCCCTACCAAATATAAGCTTGCTTTTCAGCATGGGAGGTAGCTAAGGCAAGATACCGCAGTTTTCCCTTTACAGATGGAGTGTGTCACAAGTGTTCTATCAGAAAAACAAAAATCTGACTTTTTGAAATAATGGCAGAGTAAAAATAAGGACTTAGAACTTTTCTGCAATGAGGCATTAAAATAAGGACTTGTAAGCACCTTGTAAGACTAAATATGAAATTAAGGACTTGTAAGGATGCATACAAATCCTGTTACTTACTAAAAATACCCGGAAAACATACATTAGGGTGTTAATAAAAGTTATGAATGTATATAAGGGTGTCCCAAAAAAATCGAAAGTTGATTTTTCAAGTGACACACTTTCTGATATTTTTCCTTTTGTGTCAAAACAATTGCAAAAAAAGTTTCATATAATTTGAACAACAGAAACCTGTGCGGATTTGCACCTGAAAGTGTGAACCCGTGTTGTGTACTAGGTCAAACTGAAAAAAAAAAACATTTTTTTTTTTGGAAGTTCAAATTTTCATGCTGATAAAATGTTGCCTCTATAGCCCCACGTGTACCAGAAAAATATTTATCTAAATTTTAAAATATTTAGGTGTCCAGCAACAGGCCTAAAACTTATAATTTTCTTCAAAAAATAGAATTTCTCTATCTTTTTAAAAATTACACATAAATTTGTATAAATTATCAAGTTCAAAAATTAGGAGCCAACTAATTTTCAGATCAACATCTGCAAATGAATAATGAAAAAATAATATATTTAAAATCAAAAATTCAAGGTAAGCTTGAAAAAATCCACATAAGAGGCTTAAATATTACAGGAGAGTAAACACTTTGATTTAACCCTAATTACCTACTTAATTGTTTATATATTTCAGCTTGATAATTTCTTAAAATTGACCTTACATTTTTTAAAAATATGTATAGAAAAAAGTCTTTTTTTTTTTTTGAAGAAAATTACAAATCTTAGGATTTGTGTGAGACACCTAAATGTTTTTTAATTTGAATAAATGTTTTTGCGGTACATGTGGGGCATAGGGGCTACGTTTCATCAAGAGTTTCTAAAAAAAGTTTTTTTTTTTCGATTCGGCCCAGTATGTAAGTGCTGATTCACACTTCCATACTCAAGTCAGCATGGGTTGCCGTTGTTCAAATTCTATAAAACTTTTTTTTTAATTGTTTTATCATAAAAGGAAAAAAATTAGAGGATGTGCAGCTTGAAAAATCGACTTTCGATTTTTTTGGGACACCCTAATATACATTCCCAACTTTTATTTAGTACTGAAAAAAAAAATTATTTTAAACATAGTTGTTTGTATATGACTTTAAGAAAGGACTCAAGAATAAAATGAAGTAAATGTTAAATTGCATTCATTTTAATTGCATGTTAAATTTCTGATATATTTTGAACAATTAAAAAATTTTTGATTGTATGAAGATTTGTGAATTAAAATTTAAGATCAATTTGATGAATCATATATAATAAATGACACTACACATTAAAAATCCTGCTAAAAATATTTTAGTAGAAAATTATCCTTCATAAAAAAAAATGTTAGGTGGCCATTTCGAGCTTTCAGTTTTTAATCAACTTTCAATTTTAATAGTTTCGTACATTCAGACAAAATCTAAAAATTCAAGGCCTGGTGTTTAACAGCAGTAAATGGAGCCATGAATAAGACTGTATGATATATTGTATAAGGTCTGGTCGGGTAAAGTGGTCATCATTGGTTTTCAACTTTGAGGTGGAAAATAAAAACAATAAATTCTTTAAACACTTTAACTTTTTTTTGTTGTTTTTTTTACATTGCATTATTAAAGAACATGGTACATTGAATTTCAGGGAAAAAAATATTGATTTAAGTAGTTTTATAACAATTTTGTTTCCCTGTGTATTTATGACTCATTTCCCCCTTGGGGTGGGGGACAGTTATCATAGCATGGGGTAAACTGGTCATAGTTAAAAATAGATGCAAATAATCCTAATATTTGTATATTTGGATTATTTCATAGTTACAAGTATATACACGAATATATGCAGGTATACAAGAGTATATACGTGTCATGTAAATATGAGAAACACATTGATATATGAGTAGATACATGTATACATGAGAGACACGCATGCACATGCCTAGTCAAGTATATACTATGTGTATACACCAGTATATAAGCATGTATACTTGATTACCTACAGCAGTGTATACGTGTCTACATGAGTATATATGCCTCAGTATACATGCACTTGTATCTTGAGTATATACGTGCATACCCGAATATATACATATATAGTTGATATATATATGCATATGTAAGTGCACATACATACATATACGGGTATACACGAGTTAATTTGTGGATACATCCAGTGTGTTTGTAAAGGTCTACTCAAGTATATACAGATGGAAGCAGGAGTATTATACGTATGTTTACATGTAAACATGATTATATACCTGTATAGATGTATATATGTACATTTACATGTATGCACCTGTATATGTATGTATACACGAGTATATCCGCTAATATTCATGTAAGCTTACAGAGTGAATCCAAGCTCTTGGGTAAAAATCTAAGAGGTGTGAGAGTGGAGGATAAGAAGCAAAGAATCATAAGGATCATAAACTTATGGTTGCTAATGCGCTACATGCACACAAAGCCAGAAATTGATGGATGCAGAACAGGTCACAAACTCGCTACACAAAGATGATTTTACCCAACATTTTTGTTTTTAAGAAATATTTAGAGCAGTTGTTAAAAGTTACTGCCTGTAGTAGCTCTAATTCATGCATTGCAACAAAGATGCAGCAACTGATGAAAGTTTTTCAAAAGTGTTGTTATTGCAACTGAGAGTGCTTTGTGATTGCAACACATGTGTTACAGCAGCAGGCCACAAATTTTATCAATTGCTTTAAAACCAAAAATGTTGTGTAAAATTATCTTTGTGTAGTAAATTTGTGACCTGTTTTGCATCCATCAGTTTCTGGCTTTGAATGCATGTAGCGCGTCAGCGTAGTGTTTGTGATCATATGTTTCTTACCATTCTTGCTTCTTATCCTCCCCTCTAACACATTTTAATAATTTACCCAAGAGTTTGAACTCACTCTGTATACATGTATATCATATGCTAGTATATAAGTGTCTAATCGAGTACGTACGCGTATATACGTGTCTACCTGAGTTTATAAGTGTTTGTATATATATGAGTATTAGCGGGTATATACGTATATAGTCGACTGTATATATGTATCGATAAAAAATTCTTGTAGATACCCATATAGGTGTTTATTGGTGCATTTATGGGAATATGTATATATATGTGGCTACAAGACTATATGCATATGCATACGCATAGACTTATATATTTAACCTTGTTTGCTGTAAAGACAATACATATTAAGTGAAATTGAAGTGTAATTTATATTTACCTTATACTTAAAGATTAAGTGACTTTAGAAGAACAATATTTGTTAAGTCTAATATTATGACCACTTTACCCCATCTTATTTATATTGTTCTAAAAAATTATCCAAAATAGATTCAAATAACTACTAATGAGCAAGAGTTCTTGAGACATGTAGGAAGCTTCCTGCGCAGTCAATGTGTTCATTATTCTAACAAACAAAATTTCCCAAGAAAGCTAAAAGAGGTGTTTAGATTTTAAAATTTTTCATATTCACACAAAATAATTTTTTTACCAAATAAATTTTGCCAGTTGTAAAATTTTGTACTCAAAATGTAGTTTCTAACTGCCCTACCCTAAAATAAAATTTTCACAATCTTTGGAACATTTATCTCTAAGCTGTAGCTATTTATTTAACGTATAACCACTTTCCCCCACCTGACCCTAAACAAGACAAATTTTATGGTTGATGCAAATATAAAAATGCTCTTCATAAAAAAATGTATAAAATATAACACACAAGAAAACAGCAATTGCTGGGAGGTACGTACTGAGACAAAGCTTCAAGCCCTTGTTCTTTATAGTACATTTCTGTTCGTATTTGTTCCAGTTCTCTCTTTAACCTTGCAACTCGGTCTTTTGCCAAAGCAACATCGGCTTTCAATAGATCAGGATCAAATTTTGTAGTACAACTACTTGTTGATGAAGCAGCAGATCCTGAAGAGCATAGACTAACATTTGAAGGACAAGAGTTTAAACCTTGAAGAGCAGCAGTTAAATGATGATATTCATCTTGAGCAAGTGAAAGTCGTTGTTGTTTGATGTCAAATATTTCTTTTTTAGCCTGAAATTGTTTCATAAGAAATAAATACCACTTTTGCACCCTTGAGATTATACAATATATAATAAATACTAATAATATACATAATAAAACAATTCTTTCCATGGATTTTAAGTAACAAATTGCAAAAATTTAAACATACTGCCAAATCTTCTTGTGCAGTAAGAAGGTAATCTTTTAGCATTGCTTCTTGGAGTTGTCTCCACTGTTGTCGAGGATCTTCAATCTGGTTTGATTCTAAAAAAATCAGATAAGTGTTTACCTTGTAACATAAATTTTCCCTCCAGATTTTAGGAAAAAATCAAATAAAAAAAATAATAAAGAGACAACATCATTTTTCCAGAAAATTAACTTTTAAGTAAAACAAACTTAATGGAGAAAGTCAAACAAATGACAGTTCAATTGCATAAGAAAGTAAGGTGTGAACACTTTTCAATATCTCACAATATTCCACACACTTCTCCTTTTTTTAATTTTTTTTTTTTTTTTTGCAATATTTTATTAAATACTAAGCTTTTCTTCTTTAACTTTCATGTAAATGATGTCAACTAAAATCAAACAAGTCTATACTTTCAGTACACTCAAACCTGTTTTTGTGCGGCAGATAGACCCCATAAAAAAATTGAAAAAAAAAATTGTTTGTTTTAAACATAACTTTGTTTGTTTTATAAATAATTTCATCAATTGAGTCCCAATCTGATTGAAATTTTCATATACCGCACAAAAACAGGTTTGAGTGTACTATAAATGAAAAATTTTTGCTGAAAACGTAATAATGTTACGTTTGAAACATCACACCATAAAACTTCTGACTAGAACAAATTCATTACAATTTTTTACAATACAGTTTATTCCAGTTAATTGGACCACATTGGGACAGGATAATTTTGGTCCTAATAACTGGCTGGTTCGATTACCCAAACAGGAACCAATGTAGCATGACTGAACGTGCTATACACAAAACATTTAAATGTTACTAAAATTCTGTGAGGCCCATGAGTATGGTGAGCAAAAAATACAAAGAAGAAATATTGCTGTTTATAAAATTGTTTCGTTGAAATATAAATTAATATAAAGCAAAGAATCCTTTTACACTTGTTTAACAACATGTTCAGACCAATACAGTTCTAATAACATTCCTTCAAGGCAGTATCAATTCAATTGAATACCCAAAAGTAGCTAAAAATGTGAGATTGAAAAAATAAGTTCTAAAAAGTACTATACAGCTATTAAAATTTCCAGTGAAATGTAAGTTACATATTTTACTACTTTTTTTTTTTTTTTGAAAAAAATTATATATTATTTTATTGTACATGCTAACTGAACTGAATAAATTTGAAACTTCACTGAATTTTTTTGACCTCTAAAATTGCCACCATGCAGAGAGTTTTCTTTTCTGTCCCTGTAAATAGTGCTGAATTTAATTTAAAAGCACATGAGTCATAATTTATTTTTATTGCACAAACTTTTTAATTTGTTGACCCACTTAAAATTTGATTCATGTGGGAAATTCCTAGGTTTTTTTTTCCCTCTCCTTTTCCTTGGTTTGATTAAACAGGGTCCCAATAAGCGAATAATATTAGGCTTGTGTAATGAGATTTGTTTCTGTTCTTAAATATTTGGTCTGAATTAGCAGCTGTTCCTATTGATCTGGGGTCCAAAGAAGCGGTTCCCACTGTACATAAATATTATTTTTTAAGACATCACTCTTAACAATATACTTCCTTTTTTTTTTTTGAGTAAAATGATTATTTTAAGCATATTTTGCAAATTTAATATCTTCTTTACATACTAATTATTTCCCACTTTAAAACTGTTCTTATGCTTTACAAATGAAAAAGAAAGAGCAACATCAACTGTCTGAATGGATGCTTAATAGCATTTCTTACGATTCATATGATCAATGTAATATACTCCAATCTGGTCATCAAAACATTCTTCCCAACCAAATGGAAGTTCATCTCCAACACAATCTGCGAAGGTCTGTGGCTTTGTATACCTGAAACAAGAAATACATCTGATTATATTTTGGTGCTAATAAAAATATTCTTGAAGTAATTTTTACAGTGGCTGAAATGACAACTTTTCAAGAAAACGTTATCTTTTTAATAATAAATTAATTGAAAATTAACAAACCCAGAACCCCTAAATGGTTTACCTTCAAACTTGGAGGTAAGCCATTTAGGAGTGTGAATGTTCATGTCATGGCACAGAGGCAGGACCGAATTTAGCTTCATGCCGCCCCTAGGCAGATTTGAAATCTGCCGTCCCCTCCACTTAAGTGATTTATCCAAGGTCAATTTAAATACTGAAAAGCACTTATTTTCACGAGGCTTTAATTTTTACGAGCCCGTCGTAATAGAGAAAATTTAAGACTCGCGAAATGTTTCAAATTCATATATTATAATCAAAAAACACGAAATCACCAATAGCTTTATTTTCGTGAAAATATATATGTGTATGTACTCTTTTTACACTTCTTATAGTCATGTAATGCATGCACCCCATGTTCTTTTTTTTAAATATTGCAAGTATTTTGATTGCTATTACAATTTGCAATCACAAACTTTTCAAGCAATATGTAAGGCATGTTGAATCTTGATGAGGCTTTAAATCTACACAAGACTTAGAGTTTTTTTTATTCTTTTTAGTTTGTTTCAAAAACATGATGATTTCAAAAACTATTTTTTACAATTATATTCTGCCTTTTAGTGTCTGAAATTTTGCATTTGATTTTAAACACTTTTATAAGACTGATAATGGCATTTAAATTGAACAAAACAGAATTTAGTTCATTTTCTCATTTACAAAGTAACCGCACAAAATTAACTAAGCAATAGAAAAAACACCGTAATTTCAAAATCATTCGGTTCATTTACTTTTTTTTCAATATTCAAATACATATGTTAAAATTATGGAATTGTGGCATTTCAAAGCGTCATCTTTCATAAATAAACAATACATATTAAAATTTTTAAAAAATTTTGATTCGTTCTACAAATAAGTGGTTTTACAAATAAATAGATAAAACAGTATTTAAGCTTTCCCGAAAGGAAAGGTTTTAACTAACCTACTGAGCGGAAGTAATAATCATAAATTACTTTCCAATTCTTTAAACATTCAAGTAATGTTTTATGATGAACACTCCTAAGGGTATAAAGGAATTTAATGCTCTTTTTAAACGCAAAAGGAGATAATGGTCACTCAGCCCTTCCAGTGCTGCACATAGTTTTTTTTAAGAGAAACCAGATGTTATGTCTCTTTTACCTGAGGCTCTCTTCTTGATGTGCTCCCTTTGAGTTTGGGGAAAGAAATTCTTCGAAGGTATAGATCAAAGTGCATGTTTTCTATAGAAGATGTACTCTGTCCCTACCGCAAGCTAAAACTGAAACTGATTACCTATTACCGGATGACTGTCACACCGCATTTTCTGTGGTTTCGACAATAACAGTCAAGTCTGTTGACAAGTTAGGATCAGTTAGGTAGCTGTTTTGGGGAAAATTGAAAAAGAACTGATGTATTATTTTCAAGAATAATAATTTAAAAAATTAAGATTGAAGCAAAATTTGCCACCCCTAAAAAATTTGCCGCCCGAGGCAGTTGCGTACTCTGCTTATTGGTAAATTGGGCTCTTTGTGTAGTTCGGCTGCAACAAGAGCCCGAAGTTACTGTTTGAGTCCAGAAAAGCAGTGGTTTTTCCTTCGATATTAAACTTTCATTACCCTTTTCTTGATTTGCATTGCCATATGTGTCAATTAAATGCATTCAAAATACCCCCCTCCCCCCTCATTGTACTGAGAAGAAACGTTGAACGTCTTTGGAGGGTAGGTATTGTCCCAAAGTTTCAAATTCCATTAAAGACGACAATTCAATTCTGGAGTCCTGTAAAACAGTGTAGCTTAGACGGCAAAAACTTGAAGGTCATGTATTTGGATAAACTTTTGGATTTAGGTCAATTTGTACTAGATATGAGCCAAGGTAAAATAGTTTGAGTATACAGGGTTTGTATAAAAAGTAACCGAACTGAGCTTAGAAAACATATTTATTGGCAAAATTTCAATACTTTTTCTCTAGAAATCTTCGGTCCCCAAGGAAGTCGATAACCGTTTGGTACCGGATTTTCCAGTCCCTGAACGCCCCCTGGAAGTCGGCAACCTGTAAAGCTTCTAGAGCCCTCGTCCTAGCGAGTTGAACAGCTTCCAGAATCCCGAACCGCATCCGCTTTAGTACTCTCTTGACCTAAGGGAATAGGAAGAAGTCCGGTGGTGCCGTATCCGACACAATATGCTCCTTTTGCTCGTCCGTCAGGTGTTTTGCACCAGCTTTGCATAGATCTTCCTCATGCCCAGATCGTTCTTAACAATGTCGTGAATGGTCATCTTATCAATCCCGACCTCTTCTGCGATTGCTGGGATGCTCAGACAATGGTCAGTGCTCAACACATCACGCACTTTTTGCACATTTGGGTCTGTGTGACTGGTTGATGGACGTCCGGCGAGCTGTTTGTCGTGGACGTCATCTCGGCCCTCTCGGAAATTCTTATGCCACTGAAAGACGAGTTCTGGATAAAGCTTCCTCACTGTAAACCTTATTGATCATTTGAAGAGTTTCTGTAGGCGTTTTCTTGAATTTGACACAAAATTTGATGTTAACACTGGTGTTCCCGCTAGGCCGTTTTTGATGGGCGCAGCGCCCTGCCCTTTTCCATATCAGCAGAATGCGCCCTGCCCTTCTTTTAGATCGCGAAATGCGCCCCGCCCTTTTCAAAAATAAGAAATTGCACCCTGTGTTTTTAAAAAGATGCCTCAACCATCGTTCCGACCTGCCGCAATATCGGGGCAATTTTATTTGTCCAGCGATCGTCTGCAAAAACGCTCATGTCTTATCCTTGTTCCCAGATTTTCACCCTGAAAACGGCCCCATAAACAAAAGGGGAAGCAAATACCTAGGCAAAGAGGGGATGAGATTCTCAGAATTCAAACAGGCTTATCAGTAGGAAACAAAGGCATGTTCTTCCTTCTACTGAGGGTGGGTATTTAAAAGGTTGTGGGAAGGAGTAGGGTCCTCTGGGAAGGGAGAGATCTTTGTTTCATTCCTTCCCATCCTTGATCTTCTGAGAATCAACAATGAGAGGTAATAGGGCATTTTCCTAACATTTCAGCCCTTTGTGTCCGTTTTTCGCTTGCACGTGGAAATTAGGCTTAGCCTATTTTAGCGCATTGCTAGTGATTGTGTAGCAATCTTTTCACATCTGTTTCTGGAAAGTTAACTTTCTGATTGTTTCCTAAGAAGAACATAGTACACAGCTTACTGAGCTAAAATGCAAGGGTATTTTTTTAATATCTTAGATTTTTAACCCTCATCCCCAGCCCCCCCCCCCCCCCCAAAACCGTTTGAAATGGAAAAATATCGCATTGACTGGGCGTTCATTCAATTCTTTCCTTTTTGCTAAGAATTTTTATTATCTTTTTATATGTGTTGTGTGTGTGTGTGTGTGATTCATATAACAGATTATTTAAAACACTTATTGACACAATAAAAAGCATACTTTTGACATACTTGTGCTTTTTTCTAACTAAAATGATCTTGCACTGTTTCTTTTTCCTTTATAAATATTATACAATTGATTTTTAAAAAAATCACAAAATTAAAATGCTGATATATTAAATTTTCACAAAAATTGTCTGAGATAAAAATCTTAGCTTGGCCCAAGCTGCTTATGTATTGCATTTAGGAGCGCATACATCTGCCAACACATTTGTGTTATGAATTTGAACAACTCCAAGACTAGGAAATAGAGCTCAAATAAAGTCTTTTTAGTTTTGCAACTTGCTACCACTGCATTTTGAAGCACTGCACACAGTATTTTAAGTTAATTATTCTATTTGAAGTGTAGTATATTTAAAAAAGGAGAATTTACACTCATCACGATTTTGATGTCTACTAAAATACTCAATGGCACAGTGCACATTACTAGGCAGTTTCTTTGGTAGAAAGGGGAGATCAGTAATTAAACACTGTTCTTATATTGAAATTCAAAGGGTTTTGAAATGCCTAGAATTTTTTTTTACTCTTATAGGTAGTTAAAATTATGGCCTGAAAAGTGTTGAAAAACACCCAAAGCCAAGTTTCAGTTTTTGCCAAATGTTCCTATGAAATATGGAAAATGTGCTTAGCTTAGTTGGCATTTGTGTGTGGGGGGGGGGGGTGAGCTAACCCTATTCTGCAGACAAGTGCGTTTTCTGGATGAAATCATATTTAATACTAAAGTCAGTGGTGACGGCGATCGAGGGGGGGGGGGATCATGGTGCAGACTAGACTGTTTGAATTTTTGCAAGGTGTTTTAAGTGTTATTTCTCCTCTTCATTTTTGGGGGGGGGGGGGCGCTCAGTACTTTTTGAGTGGTGCATCATTGGTCTTTGGGGGGGGGGGGACACCGCATTAAAATAGTGCCCTTTTATTAAAAAAGTGCCCCTTTCAAAGGCCAGCACCCTGCCCTTTTTTTTCCTAGAGTGAACACTAGTTAACACGTTGCTTGATGGTACGCTCCATTTTCACTCCAACGAGATCACTAAACACGCACTGCTCTCTCGCATGATGCTAACCCTCCAAGCGTTTGGAGGCAACTGACTCGTTTCCGCTCCCCTTCCCTCGATCCCCCAGCACAACTAGAGCACCAACAACCGGTTTACAAATGTTTCATCTGGGTGTCACAAACACAGTCCAGTTACTTTTTATATTAACCCTGTATAGGTTTTAGTTTGGCTGCAAGAAGAGTTGCTGCAACTCTGCTAGTTTGGCCTCGGAACTGCAATAGCGTTTTCTATGGGACTCAAAATTTTGGCACAGTATATGCTTTCCTAACATTTGTCGCGTCTCTTGTTAGTACAACGTAGCGGCGGTGGAATTTATTCTATACTGTGAATGCATTCAGTTGAGTGATACTGTCATGCAATATCAAGAAAAGAGTAAAAGAAGGTTAATTTTAAAGGAAAAATCATTGCATTCTGGAACTTAACTAGAAACTGTGGACCCCCATTATGGCCGAACTAGGATCTATGCAGTCAAATCGCTTTCCTTGGGCTCATATCCAGTGGGAATTAACCTAAATTCAGAGCTTCGTCCAGATCTGTGACTCTCAAGGTCGTGCCGTTTGGTAGTAAGAGTAATATGTCTGAGGAGTGGGTGGGCATAGTTAGGCTTGCCAGATCTCTGAAATGTTCAACTGAGACACCAGAATGCCCCCCTTCCCCATCACTTAGAGATATTCTATATAATACACACCCTTGGCTGATTTTTAAATTGTTTTAGAGAGTAGTTCATTCTCTTTGCTATGAATAAATGTTACGACATAACACCACATTATCCGGCATGCCGCAAAATTCAAAGGGTCACCAGATTTTCAAAAACACCTGCCTGGTCCTTTTCGGCATGCTGGAAAAATCGAGGTTAGGAAAAAATTAACACTAAAAACATATATGTTCAGCTTAAAAATTTATATAAGTTCTATACATATCTTATTAGTATTAATAAACAGTAAATTATGCAAAAACATACATGTCATTTGTTGTTTTAACAAGAAAAATATTGTTTAACCCTTAGCAGGGGAGGTGCGGTCTCACTGACCGCTTAAAAGTTCATCCAATCATCCCTGCTTCATTTTCAGTCCTATTGAATGATTTTTTCCCCTAATAGCTTTTTGTTTTGTGACCTTGAACACCTCCCTTGCTTATCAGTATCTTTAGGAAAGTGCGTCTGGTTAAAATTTCATTGCATTCTTTAGAAGTGGTCTGTGAGACTGCACCTCCCCTTCAGTGATACTATTTTCGTCAGTAGCACACACAGCTCTTAACGTTCGAACCGCGGATATAGGTTCATCTATCTTATCTGTGTTATGCGGAAGAGATGCCAAAATATTCTAGATAAGTTTGAGAGTTGTTTGAAATGTTCACAAACGTTATGCAATGATGTTCTAGGGACAATGAAGGCTGAATTATTCCTCGAAATACAACGCAAAATACTAATAGTTAAAGGGTTGTCAAAATTTTCCCGCAACATGATATACAGTCTTGCATAATATAGACGAACGTGCGAACGGCGTTCGCAGAAAATTTTTGGGTTCGCAGAAATTTTTTTTTCACTTTTTCACAACTAACATTAATAATAATAATTTAAAAAAAAAAAAGAATTTTTTTTAAAAAACCCACATTTTATTTCTGTTTCTTCCAAATCTGCAAAATTAATCTAAAAAACAATAACAAAACAAATCTTTCTTCTTGAAATCGCGATTATGGTACGCTAATTACTTAAAAGACAAAGGAGTAAACGGTTGCAAGTCAAGTCGAGATCGCTCCTACTATGACTGTATAGTTTTTTTATTTTACACAGCCTGGATTACGTAAGAGGAAAATTCAAGTACATAAAATAAACAACTTTACCAGACTACGGAAGGATCTTTCCCGCTGTATACTGAGTTCCAATGCGTTGGCGTAGAGAGAGAGGGGGGGGAGCACTAATTTAAAACTTTTTTAACAGATAATATGCAGAAAATACGGTACTTATTTTTGCAGAAATACTTAATTTCAAACAAATAAGTAGTTTTGTTGATTTGTGTACAAAATCAAATATCTTCATAAAATTTTCAAGTAAAAAGCAGGTATATATATATATATATATATATATATATATATATATATATATATAGCTCATGTTTTATCAGATCTACATGAACTTTTTCACTGTAAAATGAAAATAATAATAATGATCATGTGATTGATATTGAGCAAAAAATAATAGTTTAAGCAGTTTTCTTCAGTTAGTGAAAAGTAAGCATAAACTATATGCTGTTGCAAAATAAATAAATAAAACTGCCCCCCCCCTCTTTTAGATTTTTGTATAAATAAAGCGTGAATGAGGCAAAATAGTTATTTGCAGAAAATTTTCCAGTTGGGATTTGTGTTCGCAGAAAGCTTTTCATTTTACTGCATATATTAAAGAATTAAAATGAAATCATTAATAGATTCATTTTTTATTACGAGTAGTTAGTTATTTACTGCAGCATATGGTTTTTTCGAAAAATCTTAAGACGAGAGCAAAATTTCCTCGGAAAAGGTACATTTTGATTCAAAATTAAAAACTATTTTTACCCCATGCTGATAAAAGTTCAAAGAACATCTGAGAGAAATTACAGGAACGTATCTCAATTATACGATTTTTAAAAAAATTGTAAATAGAGCAGTCTCGTCCCCTGTTACATCCTACTTTTTCCCCTCCCCTGTTATGGGTTAATAACGAATTATTTTATAAAAATTAAATTAAAATTAAGTAAGCAAACATTTGAGCAGTAAGTTACTGCCCCTAAGCCAGTGCTAAAGAATTTACCATAGCTATTCAATAAATAAAAATTAAACTTACCTCTCTAAAAGAAACCTAAAATAATTTATTCTAAAAAATTATGAACAAATTGCAGTAACGATGATTGCTTTTGAATTGATTACTTTATTGGCATATAATTAAATCCATTAATAACGACCTACCATAAATAACAACCACACATGCAATACACAATTTTTTTGAAAGAAGGTTTTTTTTGGGCATTTAATTATTTTTTCCTTACAGTGGTTTGCTTTCTGATTGGAACTGAATGGGGAAATTTACTTTTGTTTTGCTGCAAAATAATCCTCAAGTTTTCCCGCATGCAGGATAATATGGGGTAATACAATATTAACCCTAGCGTCAATGATCAAAATTTTCCCTTACTCTCAATAACCGGGTACCCATGTTGAATTTCGAAGATTTAGAGCAAGAAAATATTTTTTTCTGACACCTCTTCTATTTAATTGAAACGTTTTCTTCCACCCTCATCTTGGGAAATGTGTGCAGCTTGTTTTTACCAAAAAAAATGAAATGGCTTATTGTTTTTCCAACGTTTTATATTTACGTTACGTGCTAAATGGTCCTTTAGAAAAAAATGTTTCTCCAGTTTTTTTTGTAATACTGGATGTATTAGATCTTACGCTTGGGTATTTCATAATGATTTCATTTATATATATATATATACAAGTGACATTTATATATACATACAAGTGATGTTCAACTTACGGCCCGCGGACCACATGGAGCCCGCGAAGCTCATACATGTGGCCCGCATCGAAAAATATTATCTGTAATTTTATCCTCACTGTCATTTGCTCAACCTTTGCCGTCATGCCGTCTCGCATTCGTAGGTATACTCAAAAAAAAAAAGATAGATCTATATTCTAACTGGAATATTATTGTCTACATATCGAGAGATACGAAATTCCTAATTCGGTGTCACTGACGTTGTAACAATACGTTTGTACATCAACAAAAAGAAAAAAAGACGTAATATTGTTTTCCACTTCACATCATAACAAAAGCAACTCTGGAGCAACCAAAAGTCGCAACTACTTTGTTTTATAACAAAACAAAACTTGATGTTGACGCGATTGATCAAATGTTTCGATAATTTCGAAGCATTTGATGATAAACAACGGGTGCAATACCCTCTGAAATATAAAAATATATTAATCCATATTATGAGTATACTTCATTTTATTTAAAATCTTAAATATATCTGTAAATGTAATTGGAATAAAAGTCAATAATGCAAGACGTAAGTTCTTTGAGTAAGTTTTTTGAGACGTAAGATCTGCAGTGTGACTGGTATGTAATATGCAATGTTTTCAAGTGTTTATTAATTTTTATTTTCATACAGAGTGGAAAAAGTTTCGGGCATGGGAAGTGAGTCCAATACTTTGGTTTTACAAAAAGAAAATAAGTGAAAAAACTGAAAAACAAACCTTTATCAAAAAAAACCATTGGTAAGGATTTTTCAGATTTTTTTTTTTTTTGGGGGGGGGGGGGCCTTGAGTGTCCCAACTTGCCACAAATATTCATGCTTTTGAACTATACACTGATCTAATCCTTCAGAAGAATAATAATGGTGAATACAATGCGGTTTTTCCTATCAAATATAAATAATTGCTATGTAACTGCCGAAAACAAAATAAAATTAGAGGCGCTATATCAAAGGAGGGGAGTGATGGGGGAAAATAGTGTTATATTTGGATTTAAGGGCTCATTTTACATGAGAATCATCAAAAATGGTGTCAGAAGCATTTTGAAAGGATATTTTTTGATGTGCAGTGTAATGGGTACCCGGTTATTGAATATAGGTATAAAAATTTTAAATGCTATAAAACTCCCCCCAAAAATTCTTCTGAAAACACGGTTACAATTTTTTTTTTTGTTCACATTCATGTAAATAACAAGGATTAAAATTACTTTTAAATAAAAAAAAACGCCTTCAAAAAATACCCAGGAACTAAAAAGCAAAAAATAACTGATTACACTTACATTCTATTTCCTACCCAAACATAGAAATGAAATTTATTTTACAATTCCAGTATAAAAATCAACTAAACTAAATACTGAATTATAAAATAAACACTGATTTAAATTACTATACAATGAATTATTTTTAATACCTAACTAATTATATACGATCTCTTAATTTTTAATAACCTTTTGAAGTCGGAGCCTCCTATAAACAACTACCATAACGTAACTGACAACCCATCGAATCCTGAATTAAACACTAATTTAACTATACGTGAAATTAGTCTTTAAAACTAAACCTACTCAGTTACGTTAGGTAGTAGTTTATCCATATATGCATGAACGCCGGGCCTGATTACTGAATAGGCCAATTCTCCGCTATTTAACTGCCCCCAAATAGCAAAAACTGTTATAGTCAGTGGCTAAAATTGTTTTAGCCAAGGCTGGTTTGTAATGCTTGAAAACAGGGGGCCCCAAAAAATTCTTTGGTCTTGGAGCCCCTTGATGTCTTAGTCGGGCTCTGCATGAACGTAGCCTAGATTCCCGTTAGGGAGGGTCAAGCATAGGCAAAACAAGATAGTGGTTTTCAGTTGCCTCTCTGCTTCTCAACCTCCATTACGGACCTCGGAAATTGCTTCAAATTATAATACCCTTCTCCCCCTAAAGAAACATTTTATGCTATTTTTGGTTGGATGAGGGCAGAAAATGGGGTTATGTGGATCTCCTCGGAAATGTTTTGAAATTGAAGTCCTAAAATTGCAATTTCAAATTATCTTTGGTGACATTTGGAAAGAGCTTGGGGGTCAGAGGTACTCTTCTAGGGAAGGGCTAATGCATTGATTGCTTTTGATAAACATAGAAGGTATTATTCTTATCGTCAAATAATTTCCTCAGTCAAAATATTATGAATATGTTTAATTAAATTATTAATGAATTGAAAAGTTACTTTTGAGCTAATATTATACTAATTATCTCTAAAAAAAATATTTAAAGATGAAAGCAAATGTCTCACAATACATTTTCAGTTTGTCCCTCTCAAATACTTTTAAAGTAATGAAAATTGCACTTGCTATGAAACATATTGAAGAGAATTTAACTGCATACAAAATACATAAATCTCCCAATTAATACAATATGTGAACTGATTAAAATATTTAACACTTTTTTATATGAAGAAGTGAAATACTAACTAGAGATGTAAAACAAGTATTAAAAATATAAATAAAATTCCGGCAGTGATTCAGCATTTAACTTTTTGATAGTTGACACTAATGAATTTTTGTTTGAATATTTTCAATTCAATAACCCTGATAAAAATATATAATTTGTTTGCCTCTAAACAAAGTATAGTAAACATCAAAAATGAGAAACATCTTATTCCCATAGCTGATGTAAAAAGATTGCGATTTTGAAGGTGTTAAAAGTAAAAAACGCTTATTAAAGAATTTATTTAAGAAAAACTATTTTAGAATTGCAATTTAAAGATCTATGATAAATGTGTTAATTAGTATTGATGAAATTGAAGCAAAAATAAAATTGAACCAGTGACTAAATCATTAATAAAACATTTAGTAAAAAACACCGGGTTTCAGGAACTAATACTCGAAAAAATTAAGCTTAATTTAATTCATGAAAATACCAAAATTGAATCCTATGTTACAATTTACTCCTTTCCATCTACTACTAATTTTACATTCCCAATGCATTCAATTAGGAATGCATAAAAACAATATTTTTTGACTGTTTACAAAGCAGTTTACAGCAATAGACAAAAGTTGTTTGCTTAATTAAACATCAAGTTCACAAAACCCATATAATATTCTCCCAAATTAAAGTTAAAACATCTTACTATAACACCAAAAATGTTGCCAAGTTGGCAAAAAGTTCGGAATATTTTCCTATTAAGTTGATAGGCCAGACACTAAACGGTGGATAATTTAAAAATTGATTACCAAGTGGATAATTTAAAAATTGATTTCCAAGTGGATGATTTAAAAATTGAGAAATCAAGCGATCACATTTTTTCTAGCTGTCTATTTAGAGTTCAAAGATCAAACCAAATTTGTACCAGCCTCATTTCAAATTTTTTTGTTTTAATCATGGGGGAGGGGGGGACTGATTGAAGGTGCTAGTGATTGTATTTTCAGAGCAATCTGTAGCAACAACACTGTTGTGAAGGAGCCATTTTGAAGGAGTGGAGGAGGAGTCATTTCACTTGGACTGAGATAAAACAAACAAGCACAATTACAAAAACAAAACAACTGATATTAGTTCAAGTTAATTTCTATTTATAGAAACAAATGGGGGCGGCTCGTCGCTATGGGCAGGGTGGGCCCGGCCCACCCAAAAAAATTGTAATTAATAAAATACATTATGAACAAAAATATCGTTTTATGTTTTAGTTAAAAAAGCAAAAAGTAAGGCGAACAACAGATTTCAAACATCTAGCCCCTTCCCCCTCCCCGCATATCTCTAAACATAACCAGAAAGTGCTTAAATCCCATTAATTTTAGCGCTTGCACAGCTTTGAGAGCTGCGGGCATCGCTACTGCGAGCTCGCTCAAAACTGCCCCCGAAACTAAGAGCCACACCTCCGCCCTTAGCCATTCGCAATGACTGAATCAGAAAGCAAAAAACGGCAGGTGATAACACCCGAAGGAATTCATTGCAACTACTCAAGGAAGGGCAAATTTCGCCGAGCCCGAACGAAATCGTAGTTGTCTAATACCACAAGAGCAGTAGCGGTTTGGAGGGAAGAGTGGAGGTCAGCGGAGAAGAGTAGCAACGTCGCTCAATAGAATAACATGTAAAAGGGCAGAGAATCAGCTGCCCCCTGCCCATGTGTCAGGGAAAACCTTTGATCATACCGTTCCGCTTTTTTTTTTTTTTTTACAGCTATATATATATATATATATATATATATATATATATATATATATATATATGAGGCATGGAGATTGCCGGTTTCATGAGATTCCGTGCATTTGTGTTACAATGGATACAAAATTATTTATTTGTTTTTGGGGTTAGAGATGCTTATTCTCAAAATTTCTGTGTAAGGACATTCTTTTCGAATAGCAGAGCAGCCCGGTGTCTGACCGCACCATCAAAAAAAAAAGGCTGGTCCTCAGATTTTTTGGTCGTCCTAGCAAAAAATAAAAAAAACTTTACAATACCTAATGATAATATTATTGAACACTTAATCTTTTACCACAGTTTTGAGATTAATTTTCATAATTTTCTATGATTTCTCAGCAACTTCTTGTTTTAACATTTAAATATTTGTATAGCAGTTATTTAATAGAGTTTTATTTATATATTTACTTATTCATTTATTATTATTATCACTTTGTAAAAAAAAGAAAGGGGGGGACTTCAGCCGTTCGTAAATTTTTTTTTACTAGTTTTTAACAGTTCGCGAACATTTGATTTTTTTACAAGTTTAAAAAAAAAACACAGGTTCACATGAATTTTTTTTTAAAAAGCTTTTGCAGGTCCGAATGTCAAAAAAAGTCGAGAGACACTAGAAATTACATTGCTGTTTTTCATCTGATCGCAGTTCTATTGGTATGTACCTTAGCTTTTTTTCTATCATATAGGTATAATTATGCCATTAATTAAAATATTTAAGATCCTTTCAAGCTATTGTGCCCATAACTAGTCGATTAAATATTTTGTTAAGGGTACATGCGACTGTAATTAATTTTTCAGCCACTCTTATTCAAAATTATTATTTAATAATGATGATAAAACAAAAGTTAAATCCGAAAGTCGATAAGTCAAAAATGCAGCAATAGAAATATTCTGTTCATTTCTTTTATATTATTTACTTATTTTTGTTGTAGTTTAGACATACCTTTTAGAAGCGATTTGTCAGTTATCCATGTTTTAATTTTAAGGTTGCTTGAATTGTTAAGTCCAGATGCTTATACTGTAATTAAAGTATTTTTTAAAATATTGTTGAATACCTTTTTATGCCTGTCCTGAAAATAATTTAATTCACCTAGCAAGACCATTTTTGCGGGTGTGTTTTTAGTGGTAAGGAACGCAAATATTTTTCAATTTCGATGCCTTTTGTTTTGTTTTCTTTTTTCATTCTTACATGAAAGTGTTACCTTCTAGAAGTAACCAGAAATAATGGCCCAGCAAAGTTTCAATTATTTTACTCATAAATAAAATAAATAAAAAATGCCTTGTTCAAGGAAATAAAAAAAAAAGAAGAAACTTTTAATATTTAAAAATTGAGGTCAATTTAATATCAAAGTAGTAATTTTGTTAGTTATGCAAATAATCAGCTGTTTTAATGATAGTGGGAACATAATATTAAGCTCTCTTAATTAAAGTACGGCTTAATTAGTAGTTTCAAATGTATGTTAAAAAATGGTATTTAGTAGATTTGAGGATATACTGGCAATTTATAATTTTGGTAGAATGCCTATTATTGATGTATTCCCCCCCCCCCTCCATCAGTTATTTTCACCTCAGAAATAATGACATTGATATGGTCTGTCACAGAGGTGGGGGTCTTTCCATTAATATAAATCTAATTGATACATTTTTCATGGGAAATTATTTTTCCTTCGTTGCTACAATCCGCACATGTTAAGCATATGAAAACAAGTTCACTTCTTTTTTTACATAAATTTACATCCTTGAAATTCAAGTTCACGGAGGTGAGAAGTCAGAATAACCATACCAAGTTTTTGAATTAAAATCTATCTTTTTGTTTTTCGACAAAAATCTCACAACTTCAACTATGGCTGAAAATAAACAAGGGGACTCCCTTGTATCATGGAAAATAAAATTTGATATCATTACTGCCACGTGTTAGTGAGGAATGGCATTTTGTGTTTAGGTAACAGAGATGACCCCTTGTCCTAATAAAATGAACTAAAAATCAATATTAAAAAATTAAATATACTTAAACAATTGGTATTTGAGAAACTTGTGAAAGGAACAATAAATAAATAAGTATATACTTTTAATTAAACACGTTATTAAGCAACAAAAACAGTCACACAAGGTGTGTGACATGCCATGGAGGTGAGAATTCACATGCTATGAACCAAAAATTTTCTAAAATAAAAAATGTTATTAAAAAATTGTTGGCAGATTTAAATAGATATATTTTTGATGAAATTAAAAACTATTGTTAAATGAATTGTTCCCTAAAGTTTTTACTGTAAAAGCCATGTGACAGAAAAGTTACACTTTTTGAAGAATGACTCATAAACATAACTGCGGGCCCACCTACTAAATTAAGGCACGAGCCGCCACTGGAAACAAACTAAGTAAGAAGAGCTATATTAGCAGTATTTAATGATTTATTGTTTGTGCAGGCATTACAGTCTTAGTCTAATGTATTAGTCTATTAAGAAATTTTCTGAAAATTTATTTGTTTTATTTTTTTCAAATGTTTCATGTATATTTTCCATTTTTGAAAGGGGCAGCTTGCTCCTTTCTGGATTCACCCTTGAATCATGCTTAAATATCTTTATGCTGGCACAATAAATAACATGTTCTAGCCACAAGACACTAACAATAGATCTAGAAATGTGCTTAGGATTTTAGCAGCCCCCCGCAAGTTATAATTTATGAATTTTTGAATTTCTTTACAATCTGGGAGAAGGGAACAAGTGACTTAACTAATTACTCTTTTTATTACAATGAGTTTTCATGACTTAAAAGCGGCAATCTTGTATGTTGAGAGTTTTTTTTTTTTTTTTTTTCTTCTTTTTTTTCAGAAAGCATGTGAATTTGATTAAAAAACGTTCCAACCACATTAAAAACTTTCACAACCAGATTAGATAACATTGAATAAAACAATGTTTTATTTTCGAATTCCTTCAAAAATTTCAGAAAACAGGTTTGATTGTATTACATCATTTGACATTAAAATTGATTCTATTAATGCAATAGTTCATTTAGTATGGAAGAATTACGTAATTAATACCAAAAACGATCCTGAAATGATCGGATTAAATGGATGGTCAAAAGTTTAAAATAAAAATGTACTTCGCCAATTTTCTCTGCTATTAAAACCCCCGTTTGCTGCATTACTCAAATTCTAGAATATTTTTTAACAATAATAATAAACCAAAATACACACAATGCAAAAACGTAAACACAATTCTAAAATATTATAAAATAACATTTGATGAGGATCTCAATTTAAAAAATGCAATACATACTAATGAAAAGTTTTTAAATAAAAATAATAACAATATGTAAATTTACATTTAAAATGCTTAAAATATTACATGCAAAACATACAATAAAAAAAAATGATCGAAAGTAGAGTTGATAATAAGTAATCACCACCCCTGCTAAAATTGTTTATTTACTTTGACAATACTATAAAAAAGTTTTCCCATAAAAGTTATTCTATTAACATAATAACACGTATAGAATGAACTTTTGTACAGTATTTATAACTAACGACACTTATTAAATGATATCACATCAAGGTTTTAACAAAAAATGGTTTATGTTTTAGATACCAAACGGGAAGTTCCGAAAATATTAAAACCGAAAAGAATTATCTACTAAAATTGAAGCACATATTAACAAACAGATCGATACAATTATAACAAAATCAATCAACAATAACACCCCAACAGCAAACAACTGCTTTGTTTACAAAAAAAAAAAATAATAACGAAAAAGCCGTCATTTCAAGGGAAAATATATGCAAGAATTTTGCAGCTGTCACACGGAGAGGTCAAGTGAGATATAATCATTGAACCTCACATATCTGAACAAATTAAAGTGTCACAACACTGAACAAGAATGTTTGATAAGAAAAGTGCGGAAATTAATAACAATCCATCATTAATAAATTACTCCCCCTCTAGAAGATTAGTAATCATTATTTAATATGCGGCTATATCCTGGTGTCATATGAAAAAATCCGAATCATTAGAATCATCAACACTTGACTTTCAGCGGATCAACTGATAAATATCATGTCAGAAGCGAAATTTATGATCGGATCAAAAAACTAAATTTGCATTTTATGATTGTAAACGAAGGAAGAGGCCCATCAAGGCGCACATTCCAAGCATAGGCTTATCATTGACTTACCTGTCGCGAGGATCGATCCATGTTGTTTTCTTGTTAATATGGTCGATGAAATATATTTTACCGTCGAAATCGCGGCCAACATCCCATCCGTCCGGCAGAGGAATTTCTCCATTTCGTCTCTTCGGCATATTTTTCACAAATAAATCCAAAATTGGATCAGATCCTTACTCCTCGACAGCAGCTACTACGCTAAAAGACTCCATCTTGAATTCCTCATTAACATAGGAATTACACGTCCAATGACGTCATTATACAACCATCTGACTTTTTGCTGGAGACCATCTTTTCAGCCAATATTCTATTCAGAGTCACAACTGACTACAACTGTATTTATGTCGAGGACTGCATACTATGTGCCTTGCCTCCATTATTTTATATACCGATAGATGGCAGCACCATCACCGGATCGAACAGTTAATGAGAATTTAGAACTAGTCCAGGTGCTAATAGCTACCTGGTGCTAGCACCCCCAGAGGTATCGTTTCACTTGGAGGACATTGAGACCACGAGCATATTTAACGTCGCCCAGTCCCCTTTAATGACGACGGTGGGTCTTCGACCATCGAGGTTCGAACTCAGGACCATCCTTTCAGCCAATAAAGCGTCAGTGCCGGTGGCTATATCGGAGCCAATAACAGTTAAGAATTAAGAGAAAGGAATGCTGTACTTTCGGAGCTATAAATGTGAAACGTAGAACTTTTTCCTCCATGGTTCGTAACTATTTGCCGTCTAAATGAAAAAGATAATCAAATTGTTTCTATTTTGCTATCCTAGCCATTGAAAATTGATTTTTCTTTGGAATATACCCAAACAATTCCTATTAAACCCTATTAAACAACATATTGTTTCCATATTGGAGTTTTTGTCCCAGTTCTGCTCCTGTGTGCTTAGAACGCAGTCCCATTTTGCAAATGAAGAAAGTGAACTTCTCCATACTTCTTCCTCCCAGAACCGGATGGCGGGTTTATGTCCAGCCCTATACAGGCCTGGATTTATGTACAAGCTAAGGCCCCCCAACTCCCGGAAATTAGCCTGATTTGTTCAAAAAAAAAAAGCAATTCAAAAAGTAAATTTTATTTTCTAGTGCTTGAAAACCTTGAAATTTTGGAAAAGTGTGGCTACAAACCACAAATGGGAGGGCGTAAGGAGAAGGAATGCCAATATATGTCAAATTCAGCTTCCTGCTACATTCTGTGCCACAAATATGTAGAAACCATGGTTCTCACGTTTCTGGAACATATGAGACAGTGATAAGCAAGTGGATGTAAGCGGCAAAATTGAAAATTTGGAGGTAACCAGTACAAATGGTAGGTGAACCTCTCCTCTGTCTTGGGGCAAGAGCCTACTCGTAGGCCTGTGCTGTCATACAGCATGATTTAGAAAAACTTTTCAATGAAAGCCTACCTAGGACCTTATGTTTAAACACGTTTTACTCAAAACTTGAAAATGTCCAGTTATATCCCTTTGCTTCTCACTGCCCCATATTAAATTTTTGTTACTCGCATGTTTCATATCTTGCTATTTATGTAATTCCGAATGTAGTATATGGAAATTCTTTTATTATTGCATGCTTTTACCTTACTTCTGCACATTACTAATCTGTTTAGTGCGAAAAAAAACGAGCTGATGTGTGCATCACATGACTTCCTTTTCTACCAATTTAATATTATTTCCCCATTATTGGCAATTTTAATGTGATTTAATAGTTTACTCTCTTAATATCACCAACAGTGGCCAAATTGAAACCGGATTTTTAAAAATAATCCCCAAATTTGTTGCCGAGCTGGTGATAAAACTTGGCGACCAAAAGACTAGCGATATATCGCCAAGTGTCCGCCAAATTAAGACACCATTTGAGTTTTCATCGAATTTAACAATGATTTCCCCCAAAAAAAGGGGTAAAAGCCCCTTTAGAAATACCCGAATGCAACCAAAAGGGGAGGTGCACAACTAGACCCCACTAGGAGTCTACGTACCAAATTTCAACTTTCTAGGACACACCGTTCTTGAGTTATAAGCAAGGGCGGATACAAGGGGGGGCGATCGCCCCCCCCCCCCCCTTGAGCCAAGAGATAAATAACCGGGCACCTGCCGAAATTAACCAAAAAAAAAACTAAAAAATATCTGCAAAACAAAATATTCTTCAGAGGCAAAAGAACATTATTTCTTGCCAAGCCAAGCCAAGCCATGCAATAGCTAACAGGCGGAGGGGGAGAACCCCCTTTTACCTGACTTCGTTGTGAGATTGTTGGAGTAGGAGAGGTATGCATAGCATGCAATAATTGATGAAGTAAAAAAAAAAAAAGGACGTCGTCAGGGCCACACATAACAAAAAATAAAAAGGACAAAAATTTGTAATAGAAAATGGGAATGGAGAAAAACTGGAAATGATCCAGTGAAGTGGAATTATTTCTTGCCTTTATAGGGATAAGAATTTATAACATTTTGTTCTTCTTTGTTGGGATTGAATTTTGGCTTGAAAATATGATGAAACAGAAACCTCAAGATCTTCACCGAGAAAGAAAAAGTCTAACGGGCAAAAATGCAAATCATAAAGGGGATAGGGGGAAACATAACCTTCGCAATCAGACGTTCAGAGCCGCCGATTTTTTGATGACGCCAGTCATTCTGTCTGTAGAGCCTCACTCTAGGAAACGGGGAAATGTTCAGTCATTGTCTCTCTTGAATACTGGTTACATCTAACTTCCAAAAGTTGACTATAAGTCCAAAAGAAAACAAATCAATTTATTAGGATTTTTCAAGAAAGAAGACGAAGATAAAACCCATGAAATTGGTGAGCTACCAGATGTTGTTAGACAAGGTACATTTATGTATTTTGTATTTTCTTATCGTTTTTTTCTTTTTCTGATTCGACAAGTTTTTGGTCTGTATGTGAGTGTGAATGCATAGATATTTTTAACGCCTCATTAACACATTCATTAAAAATCGAAAAGACGGCTCAAAAAATATTGTGAACTGTAATTGACGGTATGTGTTTTAAGCCTTTGAAAACCTTGTTGAAGCCTTTGAAAACACAAAACCTAAGTTCCGCGGGATGATAATATTTATCAAAAATTTATTAAATTAGAAAAAATTATTAAATTAGGTCAGTTTTATGTTTTCTCTATGTATTAAAAAAAAAGTAAGGTCAAAGAAATAATGAAAGGAAGTCTGTGGCGGGCTTGCGTCCTGGAGACCCCATAGCACCTACAACCTTGAAATTTTGTATAAAATTACTTCGAGCCCCCTCCCCCCATTGTTTGCACCTGGGGTATTATGTTTTAAACTTCGAATTAGATTTTTTGTAATTTTAAGGCAGAAATATCACATTCATTGCCTATTACCGGGATGAAAGATTTCCCATACCCCCTAGCATTCGATGTCGTTGGAAAGACATTTTTTTTTTTCTGAATCAGATTCAGCTTGTTCCAATATTATCAATGAATTAAAACAACTCAATCAATTTTTATCACATTTGTATTTGTTTATACATAGCTACATAAAAAAGCTACATATATATATATATATATATATATATATATATATATATATATATATATATATATATATATATATATATATATATATATATATATATATATATATATATATATATATATATATATATATATATATATATATATATATATATATATATGGGGTAAATAATAAAAATCTATCGCCCCCCCCCTTGAGAAGTTTCTGGATCCGCCCTTGGTTATGAGACATACATATGTACATACAGACGTCACGAGAAAACTCATTGTAATTAATTCGGGAATCGTCAAAATGGATATTTCGGGCGTCTATACGTTCTTATAGTTATACAGGGCGGTTATAAAATAACGTGAGGTGTTTAGAGCCCTCTTGGAAGTGAAGTATTGGACGAAACACTGCCAAATTTCATGGGCGTACATATCAGACCATGGGATTTCAATTTCTACAATTAAAAAAAAGTACCAAAAGTCACCAGCAGGGGGGATTTTGGCGCTCCAAAACTGTATTACTTGCGAACACTGAAGAATTTCTATTCCTATTCAGAGTCACAACTGACTACAACTGTATTTTATGTCGAGGACTGCATACTAAGTGCTTTGCCTCCATTATTTTATATACCGATAGATGGCAGCACCAGCAACGGATCGAACAGTTAATGAGAATTTAGAACTAGTCCAGGAGCTAATAGCTACCTAGTACTAGCACCCCCAGAGGTATCGTTTCACTTGGAGGACATTGAGACCACGAGCATATTTAACGTCGCCCAGTCCCCTTTAATGACGACGGTGGGTCTTCGACCAGCGAGGTTCGAACCCAGGACCTTCCGGCCCCGAATCCGACACTCTACCGATCGGGCTACCACGGCCCTACTGAAGAATTAAATGCCAGAAAAGGCAGCACATATCAAGTTTTTCGCTACAAATAATTGTTGCTTACAAATGAGGTTCAATAAAACCAAAAAGAAATTTCAATTTGTAACTAGAGAAGAATTTTGCCAAAAGTCGTCAGGAAGAAATTTCGGCGCTTCAGCAAGGATTTCTTTCGGAATAATATTCATGTAAGATATTGCACCACCCCATGTTGAGCTTTAAATAGTGAGTGTACGTGGCAACATTTCTTTGATAGCAGTTTTATTAGTCATGCATTTCCTACGGTATAGAGACCGTGGTCACCCAATGTTTTACCTTGTGAGGCGCTTAGCTAGGGATGTATCACTAAATCAACATCACAATGTTTTGTTTTTTTACTCTTCAGTTCTAACTTGTCTCAGGAAATTTTTCTCGTTGAAGCACGAGCACGAAATACTGGATAGTGACATGCATGAGGACCATTATCACTGGCGCTGACATAGAAAGACGAGCAGAGAGAGGACAATCTCGTTGGAGAGGATTATAAATCACAAAGATCGACAAGCAGGCAGGGGCGGACAGGGGATTCCCCCAAGAGGACGCCGTTTCGTTCTGTAAAATAGAAAGCACGTCTTTTCTTTTTTGTGGGGGGGGGGGGGCATATAGCAGGACAATGTAAGAGGGGCGGCAAATTTGATGCCTGCCCCTGGCGGCAGAAACCTACGCTACTCCGCTGTGTATCTGCGATATGTTTCCGATGTCTCAACTTTCAAAACTAGAAAAATGTTACAGGTAGGCGAAATTAACCTCCCCCCCCCCATAGAAGTGCGGAAAATATTGTGCATTGCATGCAGTACCTGGAAAATCTAGATAATCTTGATAATCGTCATATTGAATCTTACTTGTTGGTAAAAATCATATTTTGCGAATAAAATTGATGCACATTTTATCAGTTAGCATTTAATCCTTCAATAGTCACAGTAATACACCTTTTCAGCGCCGAAATTTCCCCTGGTGGCGATTTTTGGTACTATTTTTTTTATTTCAGAAATCGAAATCCCATGGTCCACTGTGTGCCGCCCATGAAATTCGGCAATGTTTCGTGCAATATTTCACATGCTAGAGGGCTCTGAACACCTCACGTTATTCTATAACCCCCTGTATATGCACATGTTGTCGGGTCGAAAAAATAACTCAGTATTCATTCGGGGGTGAGCAAAATGGAAATTAAGGCCGATTTTTGAATGAATTTTTTTTCGCAACAATACTTCCTTTTTTGTAAAAGGAAGTAAAAACACTACCTCTATTCCTTTTTGTTTTCTGCCCCACTTCCAACAGAAGAAAAGTTGTTGTCATGAGAAATCTATAGTTTCTTTTTTCTTTCAAATTTAAAACAGCTGTTTCTTACAAAGTTAGACCAGGACTGTGAAAATTTACAATCAAGTGCTAAAACATCAGAGACTATAAAGTACAAATGAAGCGCGTTAAATAATTTTAATTGTTCTAGAATCCCTGAAAATAATTAGATAAGTCTTCGAAAATCCTAATCAAAGTAGGATTCAATTTTATTTCTTATCAAGTGTATTTTTGTAGTTCTAATTACATCTTATTAGGCTTCAAAATGAGAATTTTATATCTATTTTTCAAAATTTCTTCCAGGCGAGAAACCCCCGGACCCCCAACAATTGAGGGTAATCTATACTCCACTTAAAGAGGAGTCCTTGGTCACTCTCTTGATACCATTTCCCCTCTTAAAGTCAATCCAGAAAAGAACATCAGGGAAAACACACGTTAAAAAACGATAAAAAAATAAATGTACTATTGCAGTATATGTCAGACGATGGAGACAAACATAGTAAAGGGGACAAAAAAATAAAAATTGTGTTTTACATTACCGAGAGAAACGTTGTTCAAACTTCATAAGGGGCTTCATACCTGAAATAGCTTAGGGCCCCTTAAGCCTAAATCCGGTATACTCCAAACTCTACAATTCCCCTATTGTTGACCGCGCCATAGGGGTAGGAGGTTGGGGTGAAGGAAACTGAGTCTCTCTTCTTTTGTGTCAGAAGTAGATAAGCGAGAAAATTAATGCTGGGGAGGTCTGGTGACTTAACTTGAATTCTCCTAACGTAGCAGGCTTGCTTTCCAATCTAAACCACGTGTATTTTAGGTAACCGTATTTCGTACTTTACCTATTTTTCAAAATGGCGACTCTTGCCGTTTCGTAACAGGTTTTTTTCTCTTGTAGGAAATATCAGGTCTAAAAATCTTTGATGATAATAATAGTGAATATCTTTCTCTTTTTTTTTTTGAAATTGACTTAAAATAACACCAAAGACACAAATCTTATTTGAATGAAGCATTTTTGTTTGCTAAAGAAATAATCTATAGAGCGGCAGCACACAAAGTCGAATTCAAAGGAACGTATTATCGTGATTCGTCTAATAATTCTTCTTTGATGGAATAAAAACAAATGTGTGGAGACGTGACTAGAAAAGTCATTTCTATCCAGGAATAGTAGACTTTGCGAAATAGTATCTTTATTTTTCAGCTTATAAAAATGGAAAATGAAATAAATAATTAATAGAAATTGGCAAACCCACAATAATTATAAAAACAGCATATACTTTTAAAATGCTAAAAACAAATCAGCAACTGCTTTGAAATTCGCAAAGAAGTAGTTTCTGAATTCTTCCGTAACACTTATATGTTTTAAGCTATGATTATCTAATTTACATAATATTTTATAGTTGTACTATAAATTAATTTATAAAAACTCAAATAAAGTGTGGATTTATTTAATAACCTTGTCCTTGTGTTTTAATCATCATGAAAATTTTCTTAACTAAAACCGCTCATTTTACAGCGTCTCGGTGAAATTATACAAATACAAATCTGACGACCAGCAACAGGCTCTTGGCTCAGCTAGGCTGGTCCTAGTCAATTTATTTGTCATCAGTGAAGATCAATGGCTCTCTTAAAGCTATCCACCCCTTTGCTCATTACCACCTCTTCCGGTAAGCAGTTCCAAGTGCCCGCAACCCTACTAAAGTAGTAGTCCCCCCCCCCCTCATTCACCCGAACACTATCGCACCCCCCCCCCCCCCCTTTGCTCCGCTCAGAAGTGGAATAGCGTCCTAGATCTTCTCTTTGATCAAAATGAGGGAAGAATCTTTATTATTTTCCAACGAGATTATGTTAGGATTAGGGGAGGAGAGGGAGTTCGGGGGACGATGTACAGGAAATTTTTCGATAATAAAGTTCCAGAAATACAATTGTAGGCCATCTTTGAAGATGTTAAGATAGGGAATAGATTCGAAACTCGCCGTAGAAGATTTTCGAAATTGAAGTCCTTAATACGCAGTTGTAGGTCCGAAGGCCCAAGGGGCCAGGACTCCTTCCAAAATCCGGAGGGGAATGAAAAACATAAGCAAAACAGAATTATTCGTTTGGCATTTGTTCACAAACAATTTTCTAGAGTTTAGCTCCAACAAAAGCGCACAGGTTTGAGGGTGAAAAAAAAAAAAAAAAATGGAGGCGCACACGTTTGAAGACGCAAAAAAAGTAAAATAAAATATTATGTAAAAAAAAAAAAGACTCGAGAGAGGCGGGGGGTGGAGAAAACAAGGCGCACACAATCGAGGGTGCAAAAGAAAAACCAAAGGAGCTCAGGTTTAAGGATCCAAAAAAAAAAAAAAAAGACGAAGTCGCACAGGTTTTAAGAAACGAAAAAATAAACCAAGGCGCACAGATTTAAGGGTGCAAAATGAAACAAGGCGCACAGGTTAGGGGGCGCAAAAAAGAAAGAAAAACAAAATCTGCACAGGTTCGAGGGCGCAAAAGAAAAAAAAAAGAAAAGAAAGAAAAAAAAAACGAAGGCGCTGAGATTTGAGAGCGCAAGAAAAAAACGAAGTCGGACAGGCTTGGAAGCGCAAAAAAGGCAAAAGCGGCGCTCAGAATCAAGGGCGGGATGTCCTTGTCCGTCCCTGAGTCCATTGAGTCTTAAACAAGTTATAAAGTTTCCTTTCGCCTCCATCTTTTCTTATTTTACCACTTGTAACTCCTTTTTGTCAAAGTATTCTCTCCCCCTCCCCTTTTATTTCACTACTATATTTTATTTACACGATTTCTCACGCAGGGCCTAAAAAACCTGAAGAAGCACTTTGTCGACTTGATTATCGTTCCAATTCAAATTAACTTGGCTGTCTGGATCACAAAGACTGACCCCCTCTGCAGGGGGCGGACTGGGTTCCACGAGAGGGCTCCAAACTTGGGGCGCAATCAACTCCTGGGCCCAAAGGGAACAAGAAACCTGCCCCCCTCCCCGAAGGCGCACATCTGCCCCCCTCCCCGAAGTCGCACATGTTTGAGGGCGCATCAAAAAAAAAAAAAAAAAAAAAAAAAAAAAAACGAATGCGCAAACGTTTAATGGTGCAAAAAAAAAAAAAAAAAAAAAAAAAAATTGAATTTTGACCTCTTGAATTCAAATCCCACTGTTTTTCGCAATCACGAGTGTGTGTGTGTATGTAGGCGTGTGTGTTTATGTGTGTGGGGGGGGTATGTGTGTTTGTGTGCAGGGGTATGTGTATGTGTGTAGGCATGTGTGTTTGTGTCTGTGTGCAGGTATGAGTGTGTGGGTAGTTGAGTGTAGGTGTGTTTGTGTGTGTAGGTATCTGTATGTATGTGTAGGTATCTGTATGTATGTGTAGGTATCTGTATGTATGTGTACGTGTCTGTATGTATGCGTGTGTGTATGTGTTTGAGTGTGTGTATGTGTTTGTGCGTGTAGGTGTATGTATGTGTGTGTTGTGTATATATGTTTGTGTGTGTGTACGTGCGTGTATGCATGCGTGTAAGTGTAGGATATAGACGCAACCTGGAGACGGTTTTCGCTAGAGGAGCAGCATCGTGAGGCTGCCAGTCGACGGTGGTGCTGCAGAGGGTGCTAGTAGGAAAATAAAATCATAGGATCGCCAAAAACAGTCAAATGAAAGCAATCAGCACTCGTAATTGCTCAAAAAAAAAAAAAAAAAAAAAAAAAAAACGGATTTGCACAGGTTCAAGGCCGTAAAAAATGGGAAAAAAAAACGAAGTCGCACAGGTTTGAGCCTTAGAGCAGGAATTAAAATAGAGAGAGGAAGTCCAAACATTGGCTCAGCAAAAAGAAAAGGCAAAGAGCTCAAATCATGCGACTCAACAACGATGAATGGTTGACGCGTTTTGACTGAAACTAGCGAATAAAACCTGATTTTTTCCAAGGTTTTTCTTTAAACTCTATCACTTGACTTGGGGTCTTTCCTTCACGAATGAAAGTCTTCTCTCTCTCTCTGCATTTTATCTCTTCTCAAGAGTTTGAATGTGAGAAAAAAAAGCTCACAAGTTTAAGGGCGTATAAAAAATTAAAAAAAAAATTAACTTGAATTCTGAAATTTTGAATTTAAATTATGTTTTTCGCAATCACGAGTTGTGACAGGACCCTGCTCATTGGGGGTATTTTTCCTAGAAACAGCTCCTGTCCCCTCCAAGCATACTCCTCCTCCTGGGCGATTACGTGTGTATAGTTGTGTGTGTATGTGCAGGCTTGTGTGTGTGTGTGTGTGCAAGCATGTGTGTGTGTGTGTGTGCATGTGTAGACTTGTGTGTGCGCGTAGACCTGTGTGTGTGCGCGTAGACCTGTGTGTATGCACGCAAGCGTGTGTGTATGCACGCAAGCGTGTGTGTATGAGCGTGTGCGTGTGTAGGACATGAACGCCACCGACCAGGAGAAGCGAATTCCGGGAGGCAGTGCTCGGAGCCGCGCCTGCAGAGGACGATGGGATTGAAAAAGGAACCAAATATCAAAGACGGCCAAATGAGAACAATAAGCAATCGTGATTGCTCAAAAAAAAAAAAAGAGAGAGAGAGAGAGAGAAGCAGACGGTTCGAGAACACAAATTAAAAAAATATATAATAGAATTAAAAAAAAAGGCCTAAGGCGCTTAAAAAAAACGAAGGTGCTCAATCAAGAGTGCAAAGGTACGAGGGTGTAAAAAATGAAAAGAGAGAAAGGAAAAAAAAACAAAGTCGCACAGGTTTGAAGGCGCCAAAAAAAAAAAAAAAAAAAAAAAGCGAAGGCGCTCGTAGGGCGTTTGAGGGCGCAAGACAGATAGGCCGGCGGGTCATTTCGCCACTGCCAGGACTGGGTACCCAAGAGGGCCAAAACCTTGTAGCGTACTCATTTGAAGGCGGAAAAAGAAAAGAAGACGAAGGCGTAGTTTTTCAGAGAAGAACGAAAAAAAAAAAGAAAAAAAAAACGAAAGCCTATTGTTACAAATCCTGTAAATAGTAATTATTGTAGTAACGTAACCTGTAAATAGTTTCCCGTAATGAATATACAACCCCTTTTTCATATGGCTAAAATATACGACCCCTATTCCCTTTTTGTTCATTGATAAAATTTGATAACGGTCAACGCATTTCGAGAAGCGTGTGGAATATTTGAGAAAATTCTTTTCGGTGTATTAAAGCCGTTAGCGATGGATAAACAGTTAGTTTCGATTCAGATTTCGAACTGAGTGTGTGTATTAGCTCTGTTTATAGCGAGGCATTTCGCTGTGTTGTTTTCGTATTTGGAAGTAAATACGTGTGTAAACGTTGAGTTTACGGTGTTGCGTGATAATTGCTTAATTGCTGATGAATAATTTTGCAGTTGTTGACGATCTTTCCTGTACATAGTGTAAATAAATTTCCTGTGCTTTTATCAAGAACTGTGTCTTCATTTCAAGAAAGTGGAAGTCGCACCGAATCCGTAACAATTTGGCGCCCAACGTGGGGCTACTTCAGGACTTTCTTGCAGTAAGTGTGACTTTGGACATTTTTTCATAAAGACTTTTTAAATTTGGACTTTATTTTTATGGTGATTACTCGCGCAATGGATGAACAATTAAAACAACTTCTTGATGCAATCAACTCTGTTAAAAATGAATTGGCGGCTAATCAAGACCAATTAAAAAGTGATTTGACTGCAAGTTTTACTGCAAATCAAGAACAATTAAAAAATGATATGGCGGCTAATCAAGAACAATTAAAAAATGATATGGCGGCTAATCAAGAACAATTAAAAAATGATATGGCGGCTAATCAAGAACAATTAAAAAGTGATCTGACTGCAAGTATGTTGGCAAATCAAGACCAGTTAAAAAGCGATTTAACGGTGCTGAAAAAGGACTTAGCGTCTAACCAAGAGGAAATTAAAAACGACCTTATTTCGGTAAAGACTGTGATGGAAAATAAATTTAATGACATAGAGCATCGAGTTGATGCTATTGAAGAAAAATTTGATACCGTTGAAAGCCGATTCAATGCTGTAGAAAATAAATTAGAAGAAGAAGATAGAAAATTTCATCAACTTAAAGAAAATATCTTTAAAGACCTGGAAAGGAGATTGGCGACCGCGGAAAGCAGCTCTGTACAGTTTGGCGCTCCCACATCAGTTGCTCGACCGTCCATTAAACTTGCCACATATGATGGGAAAACTTCGTGGCAGGTTTACAAAACTCAATTCATGATAGTGGCGGAAGCGAACGGATGGGACTCTGCTACCAAGGCCTGCCACCTTGCAGCATCCCTGAGAGGTGACGCAGCGGACATTCTTCAGACCCTTCCGGACAGCCAGCGCCTGGATTTCGCCGCCCTCACATCTGCGTTGGAGCTTCGCTTCGGTGAGAAGTGCCAGAAAGATTTCAGCCGACTCCAGTTGAAGTCCCGTTTCCAGAAAACCGGGGAAACCCTGCAAGAGCTAGCGGCGGACGTCGAGAGACTGTCTCATCTTGCTTTTTGCGACTGTCCTCCGGATGTTCGAGACAACCTGGCACTCAACTACTACATCGACGGGGTTCGAGATCCGGAAATCCAGAAAGCTCTACGGATGGCGGATGTCAAAGACCTGAGTTCTGCTGTTGTGTATGCGATGAAGTTGGAGGCCGCCCGGCAAGCAACCCGCAAGGATCGCCATTCAATCCGCGGCGTGAAAACTGATGAGCCTGATCCGGTTTCGTCACGCGTTGCTGAACTGGAAAAGCAAATAAAAGAAATTGCAGGAATCCTCAAAAGGACTTCGGCTCCCAAGTACCAAAATGGACAATCACTTAAGTGCTGGAAATGTGGCGGCGAGGGTCACTTACGAAGAAACTGTGAAGCTCGCCAAGAAACCAGAGGGAAGAGCACCTCTCCCTCCCAGGTCCAGGAAAACTAAGCCATGGCAATCTCGCGGGGCGGAGGTCGCCAAATTGGAATGAGCCCCATCTTAAAGTTTTCCAGATTTCATCGACGAGTGGCGGCAGTAATGGACTGTTTGTTTACGCATATGTAAACGGGTTTCCCTGCGAACTGATTATTGACACTGGAGCCAATGTTACAATCATTAGAACAGAAGTGGCTCGTCAATTTGGACTCAACATTCTATGGACGCCGCCCTGCGTTACCCTCCAAACTGTGACAGGTGACAAGATCGAGATTGAAGGTAAAGTAAACTTAGAAATTGTGTTTGGAAATGCCACTTACCATCATACGGCATTCGTTGCTGCTATCACAGACCCCTTCATTCTCGGATTGGACTTTTTAAAGAAGTATGACTTCAACCTCGACTTCAAGACAAATGAGCTGCACTCGATGAGAGAAGACATAGCCGTTTTCCCCGCAGAAAGTGATGTAAAATCCGCTCATCAAATAATAGCCCAAACAGATTTATCGATTCCCTCAAGGTCAGAATCATTAATACCTGGCTCCATTGAAGAAAGCAATAGTTTTCGATTTGGACTCATTGAATCCCCCAACCTAAACAATAATCTAAAAGGAGTAATGATAGCATCTACGCTTGTGGACCTTTCTAAAGATGTAATTCCTGTAAGAGTCGCCAACGTGAGTGAAAGGCCAAGGAATATTCGGAAAGGTGAAGTGTTAGCAACTTGTACTCCAGTAAACTGCATCATTAGAAGAATCAATTCCCCCGAGACTGTGTCTTCTGAGTCCTTGACATCGAAGTTACTTGGGAGTGCGCCATTATCGAAAGATCAAAGAACTGCTGCGGAACAATTGGTGGAGGACTTCAAGCATCTGTTTTCATCTACATCGGAGGATGTGGGCAGGACGAATTTAACGCAGCATAGGATCTACACTGGAGAACACCTCCCTATTAAACAGCATCCAAGACGACTACCGTTCGCCAAGAAGGAAGAGGTTGAGACCCTCCTGAAGGAGATGAAGGAGAACGATGTAATCGAACCCTCATCCAGTCCTTGGGCGTCTCCCATCGTCTTGGTCCGAAAGAAAGATGGCTCCACCAGATTTTGTGTCGATTACCGGCGGCTGAATGAAATCACCAAGAAAGACAGTTACCCTCTTCCACGGATAGACGACACCTTGGACACTCTTTCCGGACACAAGTGGTTTTCGACCCTGGACTTGAAGAGCGGCTACTGGCAGGTTGAGATACACCCTGATGACCGAGAGAAGACAGCGTTTACAACTGGACAAGGCTTATGGCAGTTTAAAGTGATGCCCTTCGGCCTCTGCAATGCACCAGCTACGTTCGAGCGTCTTATGGAGACAGTGTTAAGAGGACTCTCCTACGAATCCTGTCTGGTCTACTTAGACGATATCATCATCGTGGGACGCAGTTTCGAAGAACATCTGGCAAATCTTAGGAAGGTGCTGCAAAGGCTTAAGGAAGCTAATCTGAAGTTAAGCCCGTCCAAATGTAATTTGTTCCGCCGGGAAGTGAACTACCTTGGTCACATCATCTCTTCTGAAGGTGTACAAACCGATCCAGAAAAGGTATCTGCGGTCAGGAGTTGGAGTCGTCCCGAAAACATCCATCAGCTGCGAAGTTTCCTGGGGCTCTGCACGTACTACAGGAAGTTTGTAATGGGTTTTTCCAACATTGCACGACCTTTGCATAAGCTGACGGAGAGCAAGCAAAAGTTTGAATGGTCCAAAGAATGCGAAGATGCATTTCTACGACTGAAGGAGGCTTTAACATCAACGCCTATCCTCGCCTATCCTCAGCCTGAAAAATCCTTCATCCTGGACACTGATGCGAGCAACGAGGGCATCGGAGCTGTTTTATCCCAAGAAATTGACGGAAATGAACATGTCATTGCTTATTGGAGCAAATGCTTATCAAAGTCGGAGCGAAATTACTGCGTCACCAGAAAGGAGTTACTGGCCATAGTGAAAGCTGTAGAACACTTCCATCATTACCTCTACGGCCGAAAATTTCTGCTTCGGACAGATCATGCCTCATTAACTTGGCTTTTGAACTTCAAAAAGCCGGAAGGTCAGATAGCCAGATGGATACAGCGGCTCCAGGAATATGACATGGAGATCAAGCATCGAAAAGGGTTATCTCACGGTAATGCTGACGCTTTATCCAGGAGACCCTGTCCTGAGAACTGCCACTATTGTTCCCGAATCGAGAAACAGTATGGAACGACTAGCCCTACCGCCTATCAGGTGACAGTGACTCCAATATCATCAGAACCTGATCCATGGAGTGACGACCAAGTTCGAAAAGATCAACTTGAAGACCCCGACATTAAACCAATTTTAGAGTTCATGGAAAGTGACAGTCGACGCCCTAGCTGGCAGGACGTTTCCATCTTCAGTCCTGCAACAAAAAGATACTGGGCTTTATGGAACTCACTCCATTTACGGAACGGCGTGCTACACCGGAAATGGGAATCTGACGACGGCAAAACATCTAGGTGGCAGTTACTACTTCCCCGATCAAGGATTTCAGATGTTCTGAAAGAAATACATAGTAGTGCGACTGGAGGACATTTTGGTGTCTTGAAAACCCTCAATAAAGTTCGGGAGCGCTTCTTCTGGAGCAAGGCGAAGGATGACGTGGAGAAGTGGTGCCATTCTTGTGACGCCTGTGCTGCTCGTAAAGGACCGAAGAAGAGAAGCAGAGGGAAGCTACATCTGTACAACGTTGGAGCTCCTTTCGAACGAATTGGGATCGACATCCTGGGTCCTCTTCCAAGAACTGCTGATGGGAACAAATACATTCTTGTTTCCATCGACTACTTCACCAAATGGCCGGAAGCATATCCCATTCCAGATCAAGAGGCTACCACCGTAGCAGAGACTCTAGTCCAACACTGGATCTCGAGATATGGAACACCTTTGCAGATTCATTCCGATCAAGGGAGGAATTTCATCTCTGCTGTGTTTAAGGGCCTATGTCAAATTCTCGGAATTGAGAAAACTAGGACAACACCACTACACCCACAATCGGACGGCATGGTGGAGAGATTTAACCGCACAATCCTGAACAATCTCTCACTTATGGTATCCAGAAATCAACAGGATTGGGACAAGAAGCTACCTTTGTTCCTGCTGGCCTACCGCAGTGCTGTCCACGAGACTACCGGATTTGCCCCATCTCAGATGCTCTTCGGACGAGAGCTTCGGCTACCTTGTGATCTCGTCTTCGGTCGTCCTCCGGATGCGCCTGCATCGCCTGAGGAGTACATCCAGGATCTCCAGGCCCGGTTGGAAGACGTTCATAACTTCGCACGAGAGCGAATCAACATCGCGGCGGAGAAGATGAAGACCCGATACGACACAAGGTCTACTGGACATGAATTCAACGAAGGCGACAAGGTTTGGTTATGGAATCCCATCCGACGGAAAGGTCTGTCACCCAAATTGCAGTCGCATTGGGATGGACCCTACAAAGTCCTTAACCGACTAAATGACGTCGTAGTGAGGATCCAGAAATCACCTAATGCAAAACCTAGGGTTGTACATTATGATCGGTTAGCCCCATACTATGGCCATAGTTCATGAGTATTACGTAAACAACCATGGTTGATAACATAAAAGTTGTAGATAAATTTTTGCTTTTAATGTTTAGTAATATTTCTTGTTATTGTTGTATTTTCTGTATCTGTTAGTTATTAATTAATGTGTATATTTGTGAACATGTGATAGAAGTTTGGCACCCTTTCTGGGGATTGTACTGCCCGGGACGTGCAGTCCTTAGGAAGGGGGCAATGTTACAAATCCTGTAAATAGTAATTATTGTAGTAACGTAACCTGTAAATAGTTTCCCGTAATGAATATACAACCCCTTTTTCATATGGCTAAAATATACGACCCCTATTCCCTTTTTGTTCATTGATAAAATTTGATAACGGTCAACGCATTTCGAGAAGCGTGTGGAATATTTGAGAAAATTCTTTTCGGTGTATTAAAGCCGTTAGCGATGGATAAACAGTTAGTTTCGATTCAGATTTCGAACTGAGTGTGTGTATTAGCTCTGTTTATAGCGAGGCATTTCGCTGTGTTGTTTTCGTATTTGGAAGTAAATACGTGTGTAAACGTTGAGTTTACGGTGTTGCGTGATAATTGCTTAATTGCTGATGAATAATTTTGCAGTTGTTGACGATCTTTCCTGTACATAGTGTAAATAAATTTCCTGTGCTTTTATCAAGAACTGTGTCTTCATTTCAAGAAAGTGGAAGTCGCACCGAATCCGTAACACTATAGATTCTAGAGGAAAGAAAGACAGAAAAAAAATGAAGGCCCGCACGTTCAAGGGCACAAATAAAAAAAAATAAAATAAAACCGCACAGGTTTCAAAGCGAAAAAAAATATTAAAAAAAGAGGGCGCACAGGTTTCAGGGGGGGGGGGAATGAAGGCGAATATGTTTGAGGGCGAAAAAAAAAAGATGCACTTGAAGAAGGGGGCCGATGGGCCGTGGATCGGTAATTCAGTCAGCCCCCTGATTGCACTTACTAGTGGGTGGAGGTAGATCTATCTTGATATCAGGGTACTACACACACATAAACATGTATAAAATATGTCCCCCCCCCTTACCTTATGACAAACTGAGAAAAAAGCGTTAAAAAGCTTCGCTATTTTTAAATTAAATAAAACTTCGCAAAACAAAATATTTCCTATTTTTTAAAATTAATTCATCTATCTTTTCATGTATTTTCCCAGTGATTGGCATTGGCAATTTTAAATTCATCTTTGATGTTGCAAATTTTACCAATTAAATCGACGTCACGCACCAGAATGAATCATACATTTTCTGTTCTGTTAGGGTTTTTTGTAGGTCAGTCAGCAGTTTTTTTTTTTTTTTTTTGCAACTTTGCCCCTTTTGTTTTAAAGGGAGTTAAAATGTCATTTCTGATTCTTCGAGTAGTTGTTCAGTGTTCACTCTCAAGAGTTAAACACAATCAGTTATATTTTCTCATTAGCGTAACTCGTAGTTTTGTCGAGTAGGAGAGTTAGCATTAAGTATAGAATTTTGATAATTGACTCTGTACTGTCGAACTGTAGGGCGTATCGAGCTCAAAATGGAATGGGGACAGAACCGTTATTCAAGTGTTAAGGGGGTCTATTCCTTCTCCTCAGATTCTAGAAATCATGAAACTATGCATTATGTTGTTTTCCCTATAAAAAGTTTAGTGTATATAAAGGCAGTTGCTCCCCCCCCCCTCTGGATACGTCTATGCCTGAACTTTTGCCCGTTGTCATCGTTTTAGTTATCTCAAGATACAGCATTATAACATAGAAACTCGCCTATAGCCCTCTGTACTTTCATACCAATGTATAAAATTTGCAACTTGAAATTTGATTGAAATATATTTGAGCCTAAATGTAAAAAGTTAAACAGCCACATTTTTCACCTCGAGAACGACTTTTAATGGTTTAAATAAAATTCAAGGTGTATTGCAAAGAAAAAAATTAAAAACTGCTTTCAGTATCTTTCATATGTTATGAAAAATTCGAATTTGGTCAAAACAACGTGTTCGAAACTCCTTCAAGAGTAATGAATGCGATTTCGAAACAAATAAAAATGGTAGAGAACAACACATTTATAAAAAAAAAAAAAACTTCATGAAGTTATACGAGTAGACCAAACACCTAAGAGTTTATATTCAGTAAATTACCGCCCATTATCCAGGGCTAAAGCAAAAATACGTGAAATACACCGTCAGCTCAATTATTTCCAGCCGAGGACTGCAGTTTCGTGATTATTAGCACTCATCAGCCCGGCATAGGAAAGTACTCCAGCTCAGCACTTTCCTATGCCGGGTTGATGAGTGCTAATAAGCACGAAACTGCAGTCCTCGGCTGGAAATGACTGAGCTGGCGGGGTATTTCACTTAAGAGTTTATTACTCATGGCCCACACAAGTTGAAAAATTTGAATGAGAAAATTTTACTGTTTCATTGGTAATGATCCATGACTCGAATAACGTATTAAACTTATTTTCAATTATTTGGGAAGCCATTGACACAAGTTTGCTCTCACACCCTCTTTCATCCTTTCTTCTTTGTTTAGTTTCGCTCAAGGGCAAATCTCCAATTTCTTCTCTTATTATTTTTCTTTTTTTGTTCTATACGAATGGATTTACAAAATGAAAAAATAATATAGAAAACTTTAAAGATGTTTTCGCTGTTTTTAGAGAAAATAGAGTTTCTTACTAGCCTATAATCAATTCAAGCTAACGTAGATGGGGATGAACTGTTAGAATTCGAACTTTGAAGGTGATGAAGGATTTTTTTAAGGGGGGGGGGGACTTTGAGATAAGGAGTATATTGACAATGCAGAAAAAGCCAATTTTACTTGTGCTTCAGGCAATTACTACATTAAATTTAGGGAAGAACTAAACATAATTTTGTTTGGAGATTCGGTTGTATACTTTAAATGGCACTCATTGGGTTTTTTCATCGCGTAGTTGAATGAATTATTTAGTCATTAAATGAAAGTTTGTATTTGAAAGAGCAATTCATCAGCATGGAAAACCTGCACAGAGCTGAACGTACACTCAGTTCTCCCGTGACCTAACACAGAAGAATGAGGCGAGCAAAATAACCAAGTCAAATCAAGAAAATTATTGCACCCGACTTTCTGAAAAAGAAAGGCCTGAGAAAATTCTTTGGGGAAAAATCTAAGAATTTTTAGAAAAAAAAATATATTAATAATTCATTAATTTAATGTAAGAAATAATAAATTAATTAAAAATATGTACTGAGATAGTAATATTAATTTTATCCCTTTGGGAGGCGCAGTTTTCTGATCTGAGTACTAACTCGATAACTGTTTAGCTACACTGTTAAAACTACAGGTTGCATTCGGCACCTTTCAGGGGTGAAACGCTTGTTCACCAGCGGCACCTAATACGGAGCCGAAATTGCACCTCTAACTAGGGTGAAAAACAGGCACCTTTTAAAAAATAGGCAGCCGGGGTGAAAAGAATGAACCTTCGGAGAGAGAAATGGCACCCTTACTGTAGATCCCCCCCCTCCCCCGTATTGTGTGCGTTTTTGAATACAGTTCTGTATTTTTCTTTCTTTAATAGTTTTGTTTTGATTCATGATAGTCTACGTTTTGCACACTTTTCACATTGCATGAATTCAGTATTGGAAATGATTAAAACTTGTAATTACAGCATTTGACCATATTTCAGAGTTTTCAACATAGTTAAGAAGTGCTTATTGCTTTAATTCATCTGATCGTTCTCTACATCAGTGTTTCTCAACCTCTTTTGACCCACGGGTCGGTAAAAACAAATGAAAAACATTGCGGACCTGTGAAATTTTTATCCTTTTCTTAAAAATAAATAAAATAAATAATAATAATTATAATAACTCTCGGGGCGGTAAAAAAACTTGTGAAAAAATTCTGCGTACTGATGAGTTTTTTTTTTACAAAGTAATATTAAAAATGAATAAAACAATAAATATCTACAGACTTTATTTGGTATCAAAGAGTTGTCACAAATATATTTAAAGTTAAAGACGAGTAATTATTTGAATAATCATAGTTAAGTTAATGATCATTTGTGAGAAATAACCGCACCGAAAGTAAAGTGTAGGTGTACTTATGAATTATTTACATGAACAGCCAAAAATATTCTGGGATATTAAAGTTACGGAAAAACAAAATCGTTTCTCAAACGTTCAAAATTTCAATCAAAATAACAATAAAATAAAATGCGCATAAAATTTTTCGACAGTTAAAAATTTAAAGAAATTCCTAACACTATCGAATAACCGCTAACAGGAAATGATTCAAACACTTGAACGAAAAAGCAAAAGAAAAAGATAGACGGAGAGAGATTTCTTTTTTATTTTTTGCGCTCGCTACACGAAGCACAAGAATCATTTTTATTTAGGTTTTCACTTGTTGATTATTGAAAATATCATTGCGGTTACTATTTCGGTGATTAAATGTTGCTTATCGAGTACTCAAGAAAATAATGATAGATACATTTAGTAGCGTTTTGAATGATGGAATTTTCACGACAGTAACGGTAACCTGAAAATAAACAACCAACGGTACTACGGTATCGTAACGGACTAACGGTAACTGAAAAGCATTAAACGTACTTTTAACTATGTTTGAAAGCCCTAAAAGCTACAAAGTGATCAAAAGCTGTACTTACTTGTTATTTTAAAGAATTATCCTACAAAAGTTGAGATTTAATCCAATAGTGTACTTCATTCAATGTGAAAGACGTAGAAGCCACGCGTAGTGCAACCTATCATCATTCGTCCGCCATATTGAAGTGGTTGAATGGTGAATGTATGCCGGAAGCGCATGCGCCAGCAAGTCATTTAGCGATTGCTTGCTGTTTTGGCACCCCTGTCTACGACTGTCTGCTACTTTCGCACCTCTGCTTTACTTCCTGGCCAGTATGGCACCCTTGGTCACCATGCTTTCACCTTAGGGGGAATATATTCACTCGTCTGGAACCTCTGGTTATAACAGTGTAGTTTTGAATGAATTAAAAAATTCGCTGAACAAAATATTTGTGGAAAAAATATTCCAACTCGCTTCTGTTTACCGTTTCACAAAATGAAGTATTTTAAGGAAAACATTTTTTTCTAAAATAAATATTTGCATTAATCACTGAGTTGTCGTATTTTCTGTGTTTGCTAAAGAATAAAAAAAGTGAGCATTTGGGACTTTGGGAGGGGGGGGGGAATCTTTATAGTAGTTCTAAAGGGGCGTTTTGTTTATTTTTATTTTTACTTTAGCGAGGAGTGGTTTAAAAGCTAAAACCGGCACTAGCCTGCAACAGACCAAATTGTATCCGCTATAAGTAATTGAAGGGCTTGCAGCAACAAAGAGTTAACTCCATTTTTTCCTCGTTTGGTTCAACAAGGAGTTATCTCCGGTTGATAGTTCTCGAGTTATTCACTAGAATGTGTTACCTGCTTCATTCGCTTGAGACTATTCTTTGGCGTTGACTCCAGCAGATTTCCTAACAATAAAAAAATGAAGTTAACTCTTTGTTGCTGCTAACCCTTCAATAGGGAAGTTGCAACTTAATAAATGTTCATATTTTGACTATTGGATATTGTTAATTGACCCTCAAAACTAAAAACTTCACCATCGCCGAATTTTATAACACCGTGATTGATTTTTAATGAATTTTTAAAAATCCACGCGCAAAAGTGCGCTCTTCTGAAACGTCACGAGCTTACGTCACAGGGCACTAATGGGCAGCCTTCCGCCGAAGATCCCTTGTTTTCGCTACGGACATTTTGAGCGTGCTGATATTTTTATTTTTTTAGAAATTAAATAATCCTTTTGAACACACTATGGAGGCCGGATTCGTTAAAGCACAATCTAATAATCTTCATCAAGTAACATCAATGATGGTATTCGAATATTTCCGAGAGGATGAGAGGTTTAATGTTCCAGAAACGCGAGGAGTTAAATGCGAAGAGATAAGCCTTACGTTTCGTCTTCGAAACCAACTGCACGTCCTTCGGCTTCTCCCGCGGTGGAAGAGCGCATGACGTCACTTCCTGTGCCATTTGATGCCACAATCGCTTGAACTTTAAAAATTAATTAAAAAAAAACTACTTATCGTATCGCAAAAATTTTTTCACCTATGATGTTCATACATGTTACTCTATCATATAAAAATAAGATTGAAAAATCGAAAACTTCCCTATTGTATCCGCTATATGACTCTCCGTTCTAAAAAAAAATTTCGCGTCATCGCGTCACGACCCTTTTCTTAACAATTAAGCCGTGTGTACACACGTACATGTGATATGGATTACATAAAATCTGCTATCTGATCGAGAATATCTAAGCTATAACCAGCGGCGGACCTTCTTTTTTTCTTTTGGGTGTACGAATCTGTGCGCTTCCTACGTGCGGCGTTTATAAGAGTCATGGTTTGCGCCAGGGGCGAACTGGGTCCCTTAATAGGGCGGTAACAAACCCGGTTGGTGCGAGTCGGGAGCGCACAGGTTCGCACTGTCAAAAATGAAACGCTCAATTTTGACGATTCGGCAATCCTCGAGCACTATTTCGTTATTTTCGACGATCCTTTCGTCACCGAATCACGTGATATTTGACGAAACCCAGAAATCTCAAATTTTTGACGAAATTATTTCGTCCCAATTTCGTCATATTGCAGTGCATTCTGGGAATTTTTGTTTCAGTCTTGTACTTGCTTGTTAAATTATCTTACGGAAATTATCCTACAGGATTCATAAAAAAGGTTAGTATTTATTGAAATTTGTATGTGCAATGTGCCTTCTTTTATGTATTCTTACATTTTTGTTTAGTGTTGTGTTTATTGTTGTATTTAAAACACATTAAAATTGAAAACGAACGGTTCGATTAGGTTTAGAATTCTGTGTGTTGTTAACTTTGAGTCACCTCCACGTTAGGCTTAGCTAGCGTAATTTTTTTCATTTGAAAAAGAGAATATTGGTTTGTTGACATTTATTTCCAAAAACGTACTTCCTTTATTTCGTTAAAAAAATTACAAACATGACTAAAGAATTTGTACGAATTTAAACTTACAAAAAAAAAACACTCCACCGTAGCTAAACTAACACAGATGATATACAGCGCTTTTATAAATGGCATAGAACTTTGAAGCTTTTAATTTCAACGTGGAATATATTACATGGTTATGTGTTTTCATTCTTCTCCATGAATTTTACAAAAATAATTCTGTTAAACGAAGTGTATTTTTTAGTTTAATAGTTCAAATTTGTTTCATTCCGCATTTTTATTTTCTTAAAAAAATACTATGTACCAATCCCCCAGTAAGTATTGATATTTTTTCTTCTTCCACTCTACATTTAATGTTTTTTTTCAATATAATAATTTATACAGTAGTTCCCAAAAGTGTTCGCAAACTTATCATTTTCAATGAAATATTGCTATACCCATTAGTAAAAATTAATATTTTGGAATGGGTAAACAATATTACAATACTTCATGAAATATTTAAGTAGCAAAATAAAATTGATTTTGAAGAAATTAATAAGAACTTTATAACACAAAAGTGTTCGTAGAAAATATTTTAAAATAATTGTTTAGCAATCTTTGAATAAAATCGATGAAACTCGAGGAAAAAAAAAGCGCTTGATGCAATAAAAAATAAATGCAAACCGTTTATATCAGCTTTTGGATCCGAAATGATACCGTCTTTTATTTTGTTAAGCTCGTAGACAAGACTTTTAAATGCTTATCCCATGTTGTTTATATAATCTCTTTCCCTGCAGCAGATGTTTCTAGCAATAAGTGCTTATGTTCATTATTTGTGGAGCCTTTTTTTTTTACTTGCATAAAACATGAAGTAAAGTAAATATCAATTTAATACAAATCATTTTAAGATAGAGAAAATATTAATTTCCATAAAGAAATCTATCTTTGTGCTTGATATTTCAGCAGAATATTTTCAATATTTTTTAAAAAATTTCCGCAAATTAAAATAAATTATTGAAAGTAGAGTTTTAATGTTTAACCTCGATTTAAAAAGAAAAGATAGTATAGCAGCATGTTTGAAAATTGTAATAACAATAATATGCATTTTTTGTTTATTTTCCCACTTCATACACTAAATTTATAGGTTTTTCTATGTCAATTTGTGTTACATGATTTGTCATAATTATGAATTTTTCCATTATACATAGTTTCTACAGCTAAAATAAATGCAGCATTAATTTTATTGCCATATTTGCCGCCTGAAGGTATTGTCAACAAAAACTGAGAAATCCCGGTCTACATTAAATCAGACTAAGAAGCATTTTATAGATGAACTTCCAATAAATCCAAATTTTTTGTTGGAGCTGTGATTTTGCTGGATACAAAGTAAAATGTCTGAAAATTTAACCGAACTTCAATTGAAAAATTGAAAGGATAATGAAAATATATGAAAAATTAAAAGGATAATGAAAATATATGATAAGAAGTAACAAGCTTTGCTTGTTTGCACCACACCGGTCCCTATTTTCATTATAAATCTTTGGAAAAAAAAATCCATTGATATTAGTCAATTAGTTCTCAAGACACAAACAAACAAGGAAATGCACTTTGTTATTGGGTTTCCCCTATCTTTGGCAGCTCTTCTCCCTTGGCGTTTTTTTTTATTTACTGCGTGAAAATTGCATATTTTAAAAATCAAATATGCTTAGTTAAAAGGTGATACTCCCTTCGTCTCCGTCCCAAACTAGTAAGTAGAGCTACGTTTGAATATTTTTGTACTAGTGATTGATTCTGATGATTTTATGATTTTGTTCGAATATTTTTTAAAGATTTCAAGGTACTATACTATCAATTAAAAACTTTACTTGGCAAGCATTCCCTCTTAAAATCATTACCAGCTGAGTTAAAAAAATCCGAAGTACACACGCCCTTAAGCTACGCCCCATTTTGTAAGTACTCTACCCCCAGTATAGCAGAAAAATCAGTTTCTTTTTCCTACTAAATCCCTATCCATCAGCTAGAAGGTAGCTTTATGTAATTACTAGTTAACTTATGAAATGGAGCGTGGCTTCGAGTGTTGGAGCCCTGGGTTTTTGACTCGAATTTGATAATGGTTTAAGGAGGTAAAGCTCGGTAAGTAAATGTTGTTTATTGATAACATAGCACAATAAAATCTCTGAAAAAAGTGCAAATAAAATCATAATCACCAGTACTACTTAATTCATAAGTACTTTATTGGAACTAATTTGAGTAGGGGGAGAGAGTACTTCAGAAAACATTCGTGAAGAAAACGGAACACGAAAATCGAAAAAAAAAAAAAAGAAAAACGGTGTATTTTGGCTATCGGTTAAAATAAAAAATAAATTTAAAAAAAAAATCACAGATCAACAATTTTCGCACTTGATTTTTTTATAGCTCAAAAAAATGAAAATTCACGACTTGATGTGCAAAAGAATTAACTCGTTTAATGGCTAAATAATGCTGATTCTCGATAAATTGAAGAAACTCTAATTCTAGAATATTATTCAGAAATTAATTTCAGAAACTAACTGAGAGTCTATCTGCCTAAATAAAAATTTTGTTCATCCGCTGTAAAAATAACTCATTCTTGCAATCTGCTTGAAAAAAAGCTGTCAGCATTGAAATCATCATATATTTTGAAAAATATGAAAATTAAATCAGATGCTTTTCAAAGTCACAAGCGAATCGTTGCTTTTTAACTTAAGGAAAAAAAAAACTCAGATTTTGAAAGATATCGTGAAAACATGTTTTATTTCAGAAATAAACTGATGAATTTAATCGTAAAACTTTCCTCGAAATAGAAAAAAGATACATGTGCATGAGGGCATACACCCATGGACTTAAATCTTTACTTATTATGTTATATATTCTCTTTTTAAAACTTTTTTTAGGATGGATCCAACATCACGGAGATAATTGGAACAAGGAGAGACGAAGACTTTTTCATAATTATAACAATATTCTAAATGTTCGTATATTATACATTGATTTCATGTTACACATGTTTGGAAATAAAAATAAAAACTTAGGGGTGAAAAGCAAAGGTATATTTTTATAATTATTTAACAAACATTACACTAAATTAATTTTACCGAAAGATTTATTTCACATCTGCATTTTTTTAAGATTTATATTTTCAAATACCTTTTGCAATTTTGGCAGAGAATTGTTTTCAAAGTATGAAGTATGAAATGCATGCAATAATAAAATTCCTGTATTAAAAAACAGGAATTTTATTATTGCATGCATTTCATGTGGCCAAATAAACATTCTACATACAAGCAAAATTAATAAAACAAATAATTAATTAGAAAAAGAAAAAGGTAAGCTTTTTCTTAAGATTATCTAATTTTATTTTCTGTATAGGTCATTCCATAGTGACTAACGTAACATTCGCAGCTGATTTTCAAATTCTTTTTACTTACACCGGGAGTAAAAATAAATGTGTTTTCGTTTAATATGCAGATTTAAAATGTACAAGGTGACCATTTTTCATTTCTACCAAGAATTTGAAGAAAAATAAGCGCTGGCAGGTGTTTTTTCACCAAAAAAGGCATCGTGACTAACGTAACATTTTTGCAACCCTGAGAAACAATGCTTATGTTACGAGACAAATTTTTCTGAAACTTACGCAGACATTTAAAATTGGCCGATATATTTGTAAGAGGTAAACAATCTATTTTTTAAATCTTACTACAGATTTGTTACAGACGAATCTTTTCTGGCCCTAAATGGCACTTTTCCGAAAAACTGTGTGTGACTAACGTAACGTGACTAACGTAACCATCGAATAATAAGCAATAAATGCAGATAAAAAACTTTTTATAATTAATTTCTTGCTCTTATATTACTTTTACACTTTTTAGGAACCTTCTTTGTGTTGTATTATGGTTCTTTCTTTACTTTTTTTTCTATATTAGTGTAAAAAATTGAATGGAAGGATTCAGTTCAATTAACTCAATTTGAATGTGCGAAAAAAAAAATAAACAAATAAAAAATACTGCTTTTACAAACTGAATAACATCATTCTTGGACTAATTAAATCCTAAATATCTATCTTTTACAAAATTAACTTTTTGCAAGTTGGTAGTTTCACTGAATTCTAGTTTTCTGCTGATATACTAGTTATCGTTATAAGAAACTCCGTAGTACTTTTCAATGGCATATTATTTTTTAAGGTTTACTGACTCATCGAACGAATAGTGTTGTGCATCCTTTTGAATTAAAATGTAATATTGAGAAAAAAAATATTCGAACGTTTTTGCAGAATGCCGATAATGCATTTAAATTCCAGATATCACCGCAAATGTTTGAATTTCTAAATGATCATTCTTGTATTTTCTGAAATATATGGCAGCAGCGCTTATCGTCACTGTATCATGTGACATCTTCAAATGTTTTCCAACGAGCAGCCGTTACTTCATTTTAATAATAGGTGGAGATGTATTTTCTAAAAAATAGAGATGTTCTCCTTTGTTAAGACTGTATTTCTATTATCTTAATTCTTAAGCTTGGATTCTTGTGTTGAATGCACATTCAGCAGAGTACTCATTTTGCTTTACTCACGTTTTTTCTTTTTAAATAATTCTTAAAATTGGAAGTATCTTCATAAAGACCTTTAAAAAAGTATTTTTCTAAGTAAACAGAAGGTCTACAATGTAATATTACTGGTATTTTTCACCCTTTATATTTTTAATCAATATAGAATGCCTACATAATCAAAATTGTTCATGAAAATTTACATTAAATTAAATAAATTTTAAATATTACCAGTCATTTTTAAAATGTTACGTTAGTCACATGCAAACTGTTACGTTAGTCACAGCTCAAATGTTACGTTAGTCACACTAATTATTTTATATCTACTGATACTAAAATAAATATTTTGCCCTTTTTATATAGATATGACACAGATGTAAGAAAATAAAATGTGCTGTTTGGTTCAATCATCTGGTTTAGTTTTTAAGCAGAAAATAGTACATTTTCGTGACTAACGCAACGTAAATATTTTCATTGAAATAACCAAACTAATTAAAAGACTTATCTTATAATGTATGCAAAAAGAACAGTCAATTTTATTGGGCCAACATCTATTCATTTAGAATAAACATAGTTCTTTTAAAAATTTGCAAAAAATTTTATATTACACAAGAAAACGTAGACGCATGTTTTTTGCACATCCTAAGCCTTTTCTACAACCTCGCACGTTTAGAGCCAGAAGAAAAACACCGAATGAAATTTTTGCAAACTGTTATTGGATTTATGTACTAGAACGTATGCTGAATGAAAGGATAGGTCACAATTAAGGCTTTGTGGGAAAAAAATTTCGAAGGTTGAGGTTGACATATCTATGGAATGACCCGTATCTAATTTTAGAACAAATATGTACTAACTTAAAGTTGTCCAATTTATTGTACTTTTTCTTTGAAATTTGTGGTATAAGTTGGATAAAAATCTTTTTTTTTTTTTTTCTGGAATTTTTTATGCGATGCAATGAAGAAACTTCTCAGCAATTTTCTCCCGAGCATATATCGATCTAACTGTGCATAAAAGTGGCACATGATTTATTTTTCCAGAACCCAATGTCTGCTGAGGAAGTAGCACTTTTATATTCCCAGTAGGGGCAGGGCGATGTAGGAATTTCAACATCGTGATGCATCGCCGTCCTTACATCGCGATGTAGCGATGTAGTTCAAACAGTTTGAAATATTCTTTCCGCTTTAGGGGCCCCCCCCCTCCCCAATTAGGGGAGTTTTCCTTACAAAAATCCAGGCTTTTGTCAGATCTTTTTCTAATTTGGCACATAGGTTCTTTAATCACATGGGGTAGTACCCCATATGAATACTACCCCATGGGAAACTATCATATGTGGATTTCCAGCATCAAAGGATATCTGGGCCGAATCTGGAAAAGATCCGACGAACACTGGATTTTAATAAGGAAAACTCCTATGGGGTTTGCCACACATAGCGGGGCGAAAACTACACTATGAGAATGCCGAAACATCAAAAGACAAATGTACCAAATTTGGAACAGATCAGACAAAAACTGGGTTCTTTTAAGACCCCCCCCCCCCCACACACACACACGTGGTTTCCCACTCCATAGCGGGACGAAGACGGGAATTTCCGAGCGTCAAAGGATATCTGTGACAATTTTGGAAAAGGCATGATAAAACTGGTTTTTTGTAAGAAAACCCCTCATTTGGTGGTTGTCCCCCATAGCGGGGCGAAAACCACCCTATGAGAATTCCTGAGCATCAATGAACGAACCTCTATGCCAAATTTTGGAAAGATCCGACAAAAAATAAATTTTTTTCAAGGAAAACCCCATCGGGGTTGCCCCCCCCCCCCCACCATACATTGACGAAAGCTAACCTCCGTGAATTCCTGAGCATCAAAGAACCTCTATGGCAAATTTAGAAAAGATCGGAAATTTTTTTTTTTTTATATAAGGAGAACCCCCAATGCGGTGTTGCTCCCCCCCCCTCATGGAGGGTTGAAAACTACCATGTGTGAATTCCCGAGCATCAGAGGACCTCTGTTCCAAATTTGGAAAAGATATGATAAAAACTGTTTTTCTATAAGAACCCCTCCCGTATGGGGGTTGCCCCCCATAGCGGAAAGAAAACCACCCTATCAGAATTCCTGAGCATCAAATAACGAAACTCTACCAAATTCGGAAAGATCCAACAAAAACTGGATTTTTTGTAGGAAAACTACCATAGGGGTTGCCCTCCCTCCCATAGAAGACCGAAAACTACCCTACGTGAATCCCCGTGCATCAAAGAGCCTATGTGTCAAATTTTGGAAAGATCCGACAAAAATTGGATTTTTTCAAAGACCCCCCACCCATCGCCCCCCCTCCCCTTATAAAGTGATGAAAACTACCCTGCGTGATTCTTGAGCATCTAAGAACCTCTGTGGCAAATTTAAAAAAGATCGGACAAAAACTTTTTTTTTAATACGGAGAACCCCCAATGTGGGGTTGTCTGTCCCCCCCCCACCCCCCACATAGAGGGACATAAACGACCTTGTGTGAATTCCCGAGCCTCCAATAACGAACCTCTGTGCCAAATTTGGAAAATATCCGACAAAAATGAGATTTTTTGAAGGAAAACCCCCATTATGTGGGGGGGGGGGTTGATTAGATATCATGGGGAGTTTAATCTGCAATGATTTGTTTTACCTTTTTTAAGAAGTTGTTTGTTTGCATTTTTACATAAATAAAAATTCGCTTGACATATTTTATGTGCCTCTTTTTTTTAACAATTACTTGTCTTTTTTTTTTTGATGGGGGGGAGGGGGCTGCAGGCCCGTTGTTTCAATTTTTTCCCAAATATGACAAAGAGTCTGTACTCAATAAAAATTTTACAGAAAACGAACTAAAACAACGGCCAGTCATGTATAAAAACATGAATGTTCAAAAATCAAGACGGGAGGGGGGGGGGGCAATTGACCCCCTGACCTCGTAAATGACGGGCCTGTGAAAGTGACTATACGTAATAAAGTGGGAAACTACGGTGGTAAGATTCTGAAGTTAGGATTTGATCACACGCACACGAATCTTATAAAATACAGTCGAACCTCGTTATAACGAACTTAAAGGGACCATTAAAATCGATTATTATAAAAAGTTGGTTCGCTTTATCCAAAAAACAATAAACAATAAGACAAAGATTGCAAAAAAGTTCATTTCAGCAGTTATTTGTTTTAAGCGTGTTCGAATTAACGAGGTTCGACTGTATTCTCAAAAAAAAAAAAAAAAAAAGTGCTCAAAGGAAAAAAAAAAAAGGAAATAAATTTTCTTAAAAATTTACGAAATTAACGTCCTTATATATGACGAAATTAATTTGACGAAACTAATGCTCTCAAAACTACGAAAATGATTGTTAATTTGACAAAACTAGAATGAAGAAATATTTCGTTACATTTGACGAAATTCGCATCCTCAAACCACTAACAAAAGCAGTTTCTTCAATTTGACGAAATGTTCGCTCGGAGCATATCCCTGGAAGTGGTTTCGTCAAAAACGAAGAAAATTTCGTCAAATTTGAAAGTCCATTTCTGAGAGTGCGGGAGAGCAAAAAAAAAAAGGTGCAGAAATTCGAGGGCGCAGAGAAAAAAACAGACCCACATAAAGGCGCATAGCTCAGAGGACAAAAAAAAAAAAAAAAAAAAGCGCACGGGTTCAAGGGCGACACCTTTTAGGGGACGGAAGTACCCGCAACTAAAGTTGGGGGGGGGGGGAGCAAAGAGTTTATTCGATACATTTTATATGAAAAAAAGAACAAAATACGTACAAAAATGCCAAACTTCATTACTTTTCTAAAGTCCGGGAGGGGGGAAACCAGGGGTTCCCCGATGGATAGGAGGTCCCCCGTGACCTCCCAAAAATTTCCATTCGGCAAATTACTTGGAGCTCCATTCGGCAAATTGAGAATTTTCGCCCGCCCAAGGATTTAAGTTCATGGAGCCCTGGTGTCAACTGATTCCCCCCCCCCCCGATAGCCCAAATGAAGGGCTTGGCACAGGGGTTATCTTCATAGTCGCGACAGTTTTTGAATTTTACCATGTGTTAAAATTTCTAAAAAGGTAAATTTAGAGGCGTTGTTCTGTTTTTCTCAAAAAAAAAAGGAAATTTTTTGAATTTTTGGCATCTTGAATTCAAATTATGTTTTTCGCAATCACGAGCGTGAGAGGCGTGTGTGTGTGTGTGTGTGTGTGTGTAATTACGCGCGTGTTTGCATGTACGTACGCGCGTGTGTGTGTGTCTGTAGGCGTTCGTGTGTGTATGTACGCGTGTGTGTAGGATATGGACGCTACCTAGAGACTCTGCTCGCTAGAGAAACAGCATCGGGAGGGGCCGGTCGACGGTGGTGCAGCGGAGGAATGCGGGGGAAAAATCAAAACACATCATTCAACAATCACATGAAAGCAATAAGCAATTCGTGATTGCTCAAAAAAAAAAAAAAAAACTAACCAGAGATACAGCCTGTCAAAGAAGTCAAGCTGAGTGCCATTTCTCACTTGCGATTTCTAATTGAAATTTTAAACCGCTTTATTTGCGGAACGGTGCACAATATTTTATTGCAGCTTTATTATTATTATTATTATTATTATTGTTTGAAAGAGAATAATTACCTCTTTACATCAAAATGCAAAAATTAGGAGTTTTTCTTCTTCTTTTTTTTTTTTTTTTTTTTTTTTTTTTGCTACAGCATTATGAAGAAAAAAAAATTGACACAAGCTCGTAGTGATTTTTTTTAATGCAAAAAGAAAAAAGCAAAAAAACAAAATACGTCATATTGACATACTCGAGTGTGTCAGATTTTTATACAGAAGGTCCAATCATGGTAGCCTAACATATGACGATTATTTTGAGGGGTATTTTTAATCTGACAGCTAGGAAAAAGAATGCCTTTTTTTTTACAACTGCGTAGCCCTCCCACACCCTTGTATTAAGCTCAAATCGTCAGATTTTTTAAATGTACACTGTTTAGCTTGTAACCCACCTTTTCTTAATCTGAAGCGCGTCAATAATTCTGATGGTTTTTTTTTTTTTTTTTTTTTTTTGAACTTATGCGACGGGCTGCAAAAAAAAAAAAAAAAAAAAAAAAAAAAAAAAAAAGTCATATTGAAATATTCGAGCGCGTCAGATTTTTATACAGAAGGTTCAGCTAGATGCTCCACTCATGGTAGCCAAAATTCTGTCCATTACTTTGAGGGATATTCTTAACCTGACAGCAGTGGCGGCTCGTGCCTTAATTTAGTGGGTGTGCCCGCAGTTATGTTTATGGGTCATTCTTCAAAAAGTGTAACTTTTCTGTCACACGGCTTTTACAGTAAAAACTTTAGGGAACAATTCATTTAACGATGATTTTTAATGTCATCAAAAATATATCTATTTAAACCTGGCAACAATTTTTTAATTTCTTTTTTTTTTTAGAAAATTTTTGGTTCACAACCTTCGTGGCGTGTCATACACCTTGTGTGACTGTTTTTGTTGCTTAATAACTTGTTTAATTAAAAGCAGTGATGTTCCCATCAATTTTCCTGAGGGTATACTCCCAGTAATCTACTAAGCACAATTTGTGTAACGTGAACATATACATAGTATGTCATAATATGAAAATTTATGATTTTTATTTTTGTTATTTATGAGTAAAATAATTGGAACTTAGCTGGGCCATTGTTTATGGTTATTTCTAGAAGGTAACACTTTCTTGTAAGAATGGAAAAAAAAAAGAAAACAAAAGGTTTCGAAATTGAAAAATATTTGCGTTCAAAAGTTACGTTTTCTGGAGAATGACCCTTATATGTTTACACAGATAAAATGATGAAAACAATGGTTGGTAAACTAATGCTGAGGAACATAAAATGATACTTAAATCAGTAATACAAACTTCAGATAGCCCTACAAAATTATACCACTTGATTTAATACTCCCAAACCTGTTTTTGTGCGGTGGATAAAAACCTCATAAAAACAAATTGTTCGTTTTAAAGATAACTTCGTTCATTTTAAAAAACATTTTGTCTGTTTCATAAATAATTTCGTCAATTGAGTCCCAATCTGATTGAAATTTTCATATATCGCGGGAAAAAAAAATCACACAAAAAAATTGTGCAAAAAGAAAGACCGCACAAAAACAGGTTTGTGTGTACATAGATTATACAGGGTGTTCCGTTTTAACCAACAAGACCTTCTTTTTTGCAACTGTTTGTCCAAGATGCATACTTCTAATTGCAAAAATGTTCAAAATCAGATGCAAGGTTAAGGAATTGAAAGTTTGAAGCAAAAATAAGAATGAGTCAAATGATACAAAATTCAATTTTTTTTATACGGGCCCTAGGTTCTCTAACTTATATTCAGGGAAGTCATCACCATTAAAATGTAATTCCAGCACAAAAAGTTTGACATTAGTACGACCAATGTTCACCCTGATATGAAACGCAGCGTTTCGTGACTTACACCACTTCACACTCACTGTCAATAACACCTTTTGAGGGAAAATATAGCAGTTTTAAAAGGCTTAAAATTTTTGTGTGCAAAACTGGTTTTTCAAATTGATTAATGTTTTATAGTGTTTTCGCGTATCACAGCATAAAATTTGCATTTGTTTTTGAATAGCATTAAAAAACATAAATACTTTGTTTTTTAACTTTGACAACCTATCATTCTTCTGAAAGGACGATAAGTTCCTATCTCATTTCTATCTGGTCCCTTAAAACTTTAAACTCGAATATCTCCTTGAGTTTTGGTCGCATAAATGTCAAATTGTTTCTGTTAGTAATATATTTCAATTGAGATTATTTCCCTAAATATAAGTTAGGAGACCTAGGGTCAGTGTAAAAAGTTATTTTTAGTTTTTGACTCTCTTTTTTTTTTTTCGCTTTAAACTTTTAGTATCTTAACTCTGCATCTGATTTTGAACATTTCTGCAATTGGAAGTATGCACCTTGAACAAACAGTTGCGAAAATGAAGGTCGTATCGGTTAAAACTGAACACCCTGCATATTTTAAATGAAGCACTCGGCTTCCCTTAAGCGATCGAATTGATAATAATGTTAACAGCAGTAATAATAATAATATGTTGTAATAAAAATATTAATCTCATCAACTGTGCCATTCCCCTCCCTCCAAGAGGGGTGGCACACCGTGAAACATTAAGGAACCAGACTCTCAAAAAGAGAAAGACCCCTTACCACTAAAAACACCCTTGTGAAAAATGGTTTTGCTTGGTGAATTAAATTATTTTCAGGACAGGCATAAAAAGGTATTCAACAATACTAAAAAAAAAAAAAAACTTTAATTACAGTATACGCATCTTGACATTACAATTCAAGCAACTTTAAAATTAAAACATGGATAACTGACAAATAGCATCTGAAAGGTCCGTCTGAACAACAACAAAAATAAGTAAATGAAATAAAAGAAATAAACATAATATTTCTATTGCTGCATTTTTTACTAATCGACTTTCAAATTTAACTTATGTTTTATCATCATTATTAAATAATAGTTTTGAGTAAGAGTGGTTGAAAAATTAATTACGGTCACACATATACCCTTAACAAAATATTTAATCGACTAGTTATAGGCACATTAGCTTGAAAGGATCTTAAATATTTTAATTAATGTCAAAACTATGCCTATCCTATATGATAGAAAAAAAAAGCTAAGGTACGTACCAATAGAACTGCGATCTGATGAAAAAGAGTAATGCAATTTCTACAGTGTCTCTCGACCTTTTTTGACATGTGGGCCTGCAAAAGCTTTTCAAAAAAATTCACGCGGACTTGTGCTGTTTTCTTGTTAACTTGTAAAAAAAAAATGTTCGCGAACCATTAAAAACTAATGAAAAAAAAAATACGAACAGCTTAAGTTTTTTCCCCCTTCCTTTTTTACAAAGTAATAATAATAATAAATGAATAAGTAAATATATAAATAAAACTCTATTAAATAACTGCTACATAAGTATTTAAATGTTAAGACAAGAAGTAACTATGGTCAAAAAAATGGACATAATTTTTAAAAAAGCTACTGAGAAATCATAGAAAATTATGAAAATTAATCTTAAAACTGACGTAAAAGATTAAGTGTTGGATAATATTATCATTAGGTATTAGTATGAAGTTTCCTTTCTTTTCCTTTTTTTTTATTTTTTGCGTGGACGACCAAAAAAATCTGAGGATCAGCCTTTTTTTTTTTTCCGGTGCGTCAGACATCGGGCTGCTCTACTATTCGAAAAGAAAGTCCTTACACAGAAATTTTGAGAATAAGCATCTCTAACTCCAAAAACAAACAAATAACTAAAAAAATTATGCATGCGTTGTAAAACAAATGTACGGAATCTCATGAAACCGGCAATCTCCATGCCTTATATATATATATATATATATATATATATATATATATATATATATATATATATATATATATATATATATATATATATATATATATATATATATATATATATATATATATATATATATATATAGCGACGTTTCTAGACTCTTCTCCGCTGACCTCGACTCTTCCCTCCAAACCGCTATAGACAACTACGATTTCGTTTGGGCTCGGCGAATTTTGCCCACCCTTGAGTTGCAATGAATTCCTTCGGGTGTTATCACCCGCCGTTTTGCGCTTTCTAATTCAGTCATTGCGATTGGCTAAGGGCAGAGGCGTGACTCTTAGTTTCGGGGGCAGCTTCACGCGAGCCCGCAGCTCCCAAAACTGTGCACAGCGCTAAAATTAATGGGATTTAAAAACTTTCTGGTTATGTTTAGAGATATGCGGAGAGGGGGGTGGGCTAGATGTTTAAAATCTGTTGCGCGCCTTACTTTTTACTTTTTTTAACTGAAACACAAAACGATATTTTTGTTAATAATGTATTTTATCAATTACAATTTTTTGGGTGGGCCGGGCCCACCCTGCCCATAGCGACGAGCCGCCCCTGCCTGACAGCTAGGGGAAGAAATTGACTTTTTTTTTTTTTGCAACTTGTAACCCTCCCACACCCTTGCGTTAAGTTCAAATCGTCAGATTTTATAAATGTACACTCATTAGCTAGTAATTAACCCATCTTATCTTAATCTGACCCGCTTCAATAAATCTGATGATCGTTTTGTTTACTAATCTGACTAGTCGTTCTAGATGCACACTCTACATAAAGGGCTGATATTCGGTGGAGATACTCGAAAGGATGCAATGTATCCCCCTATGTTTATCTGACGTTTTCGAGTAAATCTCCAAAAACACATTGGACTCCCCTACCACCGGTCTTCGAAGCCGATTTTTGATAGTTAGTTGTGTCAAAATTGGCAGATTATATGTTTTTCGTGATTCTTGCATTGGTTTCCTTTAAAAAAAAAAATCAACCTGCGCTCGAGAATGTTCGGACAACGGTTTTCTTTCTTTCTTTTTTTTTTTTTTTTTTGCAACTTTGTAACCCTCCCAAACCCTTTGCGTTACTCTCAAATCGTCAGATTTTCTAAATGTAACCCTCTTTTGCTTGTAATTAACCCACCTTATCTTAATCTGACGCGCTGCAATAAATCTCATGATCATTTTTTTCCTAAGCTGACAGGCTGACCTAGACGCATCCACGAACAAAAATGTCCAACATTTGCTGCAACAATACTCGACAGGATGTAAGTGTAAGTAAGGTATGTTCATCTGACGAACTTGAATAAATCCCCAAAAACACTTTGGATGTGTTCCCCGACAATTTGGTCCCTACTACAAATTTGGTCGAAATCCGACGTAAACTCTGGATTTGTAAGGAAAACACACAGATATATTTTGTGCTATTTATATGGATTTGATTAAAAACAGAGGATATTGAACGCACGAATGACATGGTCGTCCTTTTAGATGAAAGCATTGGCCTTTGAAAACACCACATTCTTCCCATTTCTACACTAATGGAAAAACAGGACGCTTATAATAAACATTTTAAAGAAATGTGAAAACAACAAGGAAAAAACTGCAAAATAGATGTTTCGCCTCATCTTGCTTCCCACGGAAACAATGTACAAGAAAAATTCAATTTATTTTGTTGTATTGTCTGTGTAACTGAAAATTCTGCAGTAGAACAGTGCGAATTATAAAACAAAACCTTTTGCAGGTTTAATATATATATAAACAGGAAAATGGAAACGTTCACTGCGAGTTGGTTTCAGAGTTAATATAATTTAACGGTTCATTTAATTCGGTTGGGATTTTTATTTTAAAAATATGATGATATTGACTTTAGAGAAACACGTCACCAGCTTTTTATTTATTTTTAGCCCAGCTATACAACTATCTAATCTTGTACCTGTGAGTAAGGAGCAGGGCCGTAAAACCAGCCTTGTTTTCAGGAGGATTTTAGAAATCTATATGAACAACCAAATTCGATTTCAATCGTTAATTCTATCGATATGTATTACAGGGTGCTGCTTTAAGGGCAATAACATGCGCAAATGTAAGAGACGACGTATACATTAAAAGAAGAAGAAGAAAAAAAAAACATCCGAGCTGTACACTACATAACTACACCCCTGTTAAATAGTGGATGTCTGGATATCTTTTTAATAACTCAAAAGAATAGATGCGCGTACTCAAAAATACGTGAATTCGAAGTAGAGTTTGGTATTTTCTAATTGAAAGAGTTTTGATGGTTTTTGTTAGCGTCAGATGGTCAAAATCTGAAGGAAAACGCTGTATTGCTTTGTAAGAAATTGTGTTCGCCAATAACTGCAATAAAAACAAATATGTACTGCAGATAAAGCATCGAGTTTGCACAATTCTTCAATAATAATAGTTTTATTTTTCAAATAAAATTGAAAAAAAAAAAAAATAATAATAATTTTTGAGCGAAAAATGTAGAGTTGGTTGGGGGAAGTGGGTCACTGGGGTAAGTGGTTCAGTCCCCTAAAACTGAAACATGGATAAAGTTTTCAAACTTTTTTGCACTGATCATGTTAAATTTCATCAGTGTCTGGTTTTGCATATATATTTGGGATTCGTGGAATTTTTTTCTAGGTCATAGCACTTAATCAAAAAATAATTCTGATTTTTTTTTTTTTTTTTTTTTTTGCGAGTTCAAGCAACATTTTTGAAAGAAGTGTTTCTAGGTTAGTTTCATTATTTTTTACGATAATTAATTTTCACGTATAGTTTAACTTAAAGTTCATACAGCAACCAGAATTTTTTCATAAAATATTATTAATAAGTGTTTAGAGGTGGAATCCCACTTACCCCGTACATTTTTGCTATAGGGTTATTCCAGTCAAGTAATCCAAAATTTGAGAAATTTTTTCACTCTCATTTTTGTATTTCTTTGAAATTTGGCTCATCGTTTGTACCCTTCAAGGTAATCAAAAAACCACATTTTTAGATTTTATCTCTTTTATTTTTTATTTATGAGACTGATTTTTAGAAAAACCCTCTTTTTTTCATGGATGCTTGAACATAAATTGGATCACCAAATATAGATAGAAAGATTTGGTGAAAAGCATTTTAAAGTACAATAGTTGCTGTTTAATATGATATGCAACATACCTAGTTTTTGTAAAAATTTCAATTTTAATTTCAATTTTTAAAAATTTAAATTTAAATTTTTAAATTTCGTCAGAAAACATATAATAATTTCTTTTTTTAATTCCGAAAATTGTTTTGTATTTTATCTCCATTTGTGCAAAATTTCAAGTTGGCGATCTCAACTGATCAAATTTTTACGAAATTTTGAATAAAATTTGACTTAAGGGGCTACTAGTACCATCTCTTGCGAAACCGTAGCCAGGATTTTGTTTCGGGGGGGGGGGGGGAGTTCATAATTTTTCGACGATAAGTCACCTGTGGCTATTAGTTTTGAAAAATATTGCGCATTGGGAGTCATATGGCAATAGGGGGGACGGGGGGGGGGCAAGGGCAAAACAGGAAAAGGACTACATTCACTTTTATTTTTGAAGCAAAAAAAAGAGGGATGAAAGAGAAACTAAGAGGGCAAACGCAAGAACAGCTGAAATTTTTTTATCTCATTTTAGAACACCATAAAAAAGCAGTTTTATGCGAAATTTTAAGTTATAGGGGAAGACACTGTGTCAAGAGTACTTTATCTTTTTCATTATAATTCCACTTCTGAAGCAGTTTTTATCTCACTTTATAAGACGAATGAAAAGAAAGCATAGTTAATCAATGATAAATTATATTGGAATCTAAATTTTTTCTTCGTATTTTCCACGGTATAAGATGTAATGCTGAAAAGGTGTTCATGTAATTTAAAGACCAACTAGTGCTGTATATTTATTTATTTATTTATTACAAAGATTTGATTTAAGTGCATAATATAGTTTTGATAATTTTCATTTACCACTCAAAAAAAGAAAAAAATATAGTTCATCATTAATCATTTTATTCTCGGTGTCATTTGTAATAATTTTTTGTCATCGCTTTTTATTTATACTCATTTATGATTCAGGATACTAACTGATCACATAAAAACAAACACTATGTACAACAATATCATGAACCAAGCAAAATCGAGCAATGTTGTTTAAACCCGAAACGGCAGGAAAAAAAAAAAAGAATTTTGTGTTTTGGCGACTTATAGAATTCAGCCTAATGACAACCCTTCACTTGGGGAAAAATTTCTAAGTGGATTTTATACTACTCTCAAGCAGAGGCGTAGGAACTTGGTGGAAGTAGGGGGAGCTGAGACACATTATGCCATAACCAGAAAATAATTTAAGGGGGGGGGGGGGCACTTAAATTTTTTACCCATAAGAAATTAGCTTCTCAAAGCTTCTCTCTCCATCTCTCTCTCTCTTTCCCAGCAAAATTTTCAATCATATTTAATAATACATTGTATATGGAGATAATGAGGTGATAAAAACTCTGGTTTTGAAAGGGGATCGGTCAATACTCGAAGATGAGTACGTAAGGGAAAATTTCAAAATTCTTGTTCTAAAAACGAGTTTTTAAGCGACTTTTGGATTGTTAAGGGGAGAAAAGGTTTGAATAAACTTCCCTGAAAATTTTTCGAAATTAATGTCTTAAAAACGGATTATATACCATCAGGGCCGGACTGGGTGGTCAAAAGGGCGCGGGGAAAGCCGAGTTGAAGGGCGCCGATTTTGCCTCTATAATATATAAGGACTTAAGAGATATTGCGGACATTTTAAGGGGATAAAAAAATCATTGAGAAGTAAATAAAGCCCTTTTTTTGTTAAGAAAATGTCCAAAAGAGAAGTCATATTTTTTGCAAGTTCGCCAATAGTAGGAGAGACCCCCCCCCCCAAGAGTGTTGGCACACTCCCTTAAATATTACTGATTACCCCCTAGAAAGAGACCCTCCCTAAAAAAGAGAGGAAAAACCCAAAAAAATTCCCCCTGAAAATTTGAAGAACGCTGGGCCGGGGGGGGGGGGGGTATTTTCCAGTTTCTAAGAATGAGAAGTTTTGCTAAATGTTTCTCAATAGGCCACTTCTTCCGAAAATTCATTGCTTGTACGTCTTTCTTCTGGAAATGCATCATTCACTAGTTCAATAGCATTAGAAGACAACATTTCTTGCCGTGATACATTATTTTTGTGTTGTCGATTGAATATTTTTCACTGGTATCTGCTGTCGTTTTAAAACATGATGCTGTCATTTTGTCACATAAATTTGTTGATTCTTTAAGCAGACGAGTTTTTTCTCCGTGCAATCAATATTCATGTCCAAGTTTTTTTTTTTTTTTACTTATTTTTCCTACATATCATATGCTAATTGGTTACTTTCGACAAAATGCTTCTGCAGTTCAAAATTAAAAAGAGATGTACATCACATTTGAAACTGTTATCCGTTTTCAAAGACTGTTAAAAAAAATTTTTTTTTCACTTTTTTCAATGTGCTAAGGTTTAAAACTCAAAAAGAATAAATTAAAAATATGATTTCATTATTGCATTGTTAAAAATCTTTGCATCTCTGCATGGTGCTTTCTTAAGGCATTTTAGTTATGCAATTATTTTCAGAATAGGAGCGAGTAGTAATGAATATCTTAGGTTATGAGGTTAAATAGGTCATTACTAGTTTCTATAAATGTACTTTAAAAAGGAAAATGGTACGTTTTTGGATGAATAATAATACAAGAAAGGCATTCAGTCATGAACGGAAAACATGATTTTACAAATTGGCTAAGTCAAGAAATATTATAACTTATCAGAAATGAAAATTAATAAAGAGTAATTAAGATGCAGAATTTAGTGCGGATATAACATGAGAAATGACACTAGTGATTAATTAATTTCAGCTCTTTAAAAAGAAAAAAGTCGAATTATGTTTACTTATTTGTTCTGTACTTAAAGTATAATATTATTTTTTTGCATCTCAAACGTCAACTTTGATACGAATTATGCATTTGTAATGAAATCGGCTTATTTACGCTATGATTACACTATGATTATTAACATGATAATGTCATAGCAAATACCTTGGGTCAAAGTTACAAGAAAATACAACCAATCGAACTCTTAACTCATCCAATGCACCTGATTGCCTCTTTGTAGTACGTAATAAATAATATCATTTTGATAACACTGCAACTATTGGGAAAAGCTTAAAAATTAAATTATTTTTTTTGAAATCATTTTTTATGTATGGATATGCATTTTAAAATTGCTATTATTGTTTGTGACCATTAGAAGGAATAAATAAGTTAACAAAATAAGTTCATTAATTAATAAAACTTTTGCAAGAAAACTCAACGGTTTCAATTTAAAAGAACAAAATTTTTTGACCATCTTGTCTAATTTTCCCCTTGCCTCCTTTTTTTATTTAAGAATTCCTTAATTTTTTCGAAGTAAAATTAAAATTAAAGTTTTTTGTTCTGCAGGGTAAGAAAACAGGAGGGTTTTTCCAAATGATATTTTTCCCCCCATTCTTAGAACACATGATCTAATTTCTGAAAATTCGTTTCAGAAATTCTCGCTATCCAAAGTGTTACATTTTAAAAGTACATAATAGCAAACGAACAGTTTTAAAACGTTTCCACTCATTTTTATGGCATTGTTTCCTTCAAGTTTAGAAAATTTTTGAGTGTAAAATTTTGTTTTAGAAAACTGACGCGAATTAGAAAGAGCCGTCATGAAATAAACCAAGGACATCAAAAAAAGAGGGAGAATGAAAAAAAAAGTTCAGGGACACGCTTGATCTTAATCTGTTTTACTATTTAAAATAATAGTTTTCATTTAATAACACAAGTCACTTAGATTTTATCTTTCAACTTATCTAAGTACGTTGTTTTTTTTAACTATATGTATTGTGGAAAATTTTGCAATATCATTTATTTGTCATTTCGTAGCTCATAGATCATATTACAGTTTTTTTACGAATCATCGATTGCAATTCTATAATTTAAGGTTATACATGAAGGAAAATATTATCACAATAAAAAGAAAATCAAAACTGAAACGAGTAACCTACTGTTGAAAAGATCCTTGGCTTGATGTATCCAATTTTGTTGCAGCTTCAAAATCACTTGTTTACTAACGCTAAAATCTGATCCAAATGACTCTTCGATTCATGTAAATAACAGCAATCGGACATCTGTCATCTAACTGGATAAAATTTATGATGATTGCCCTTCCTTATCCAGCAGAAATCTGTTGCCACGAATCCCCAAGCATTGCAAATCCTTATCCATAAAACGCATGTTAAAAGGCGTCATTTAAAGCCATAAAACCATTAAAGTCAACATGTGTATTCTACATGTATGCTCATTTTTTTCTACTTATCATTAAGATAGTTAGTCAAAAGCTCTCGTACAAGAATGCTGCGAAAGACCCTCATAAAATGCTTTATTAAGCTTTTATTCTGTGAAAGAAAAAGTGCTCTTTATTTTTTAAGCAATCAAGGGCGCCCATATGCAAAATTTTAAGGGGGGGGGGCTCAATAATTTTCCCCATGGTTTAGCAGAATATTTTCCCCACGGAAACCGATTTCAGTTCAGATTAGAGATATTAAAATTTGACATTTTAAATAACGTATTCATTAATGGCTGGAAAAGAAATCTTTATACATCTTTGCAAGGAAAAATGCACTAAAAGTAAGGAAGTTTTCATTTCTAAGGAGGGGGGGGGGGGGGCTAGAGCCCCCGCTTGCGGGCGACCTTGTAGGCAATATACTCTCCTAATATGTGTATAACTAACTGCAGATAGAAAACGAATAAGGTTTTCGATATTTCTCGCATTAGATTTCTAATATAGTCTTTAGTGATTCTTTATTTGTAATACTAGTAGCATACCTAGCATGGGTGACACTCGGAGCGGTAATTTTTGATATCACCCCCCCCCCCCTTTAAAATGGAAAAAAAAGTTTTTAAATTCTATGTAAATATGAAAATCTTAAATTTTCAGAAACAACTGCATTTGTGAAAAACAAAGTGTTTTAAGCGGGATAATATATAGAAGAAAAATAAAAACTATGACTGCTTTTTATGTAACTTGCCCCAGACGCATGTGGGCGTCGAGTGATCTAAAAAGTAAGGGGGTCTATATGAAATTGTTGGCACTATAATTACTTTAAATGTATCGCACACACAGGGAAAGATAATGGGTTTTCAGTTTGTTGGTATAAGAGGTCATTACTATGCCTAAGTATTGACAATATGAACCTAATTCTGAGTATAGTGATATTAATTCCATGATGTGGGGTGGGAAATACTGAGGTTCGGGCAGTCCCACCCCCTGGAAAATTTTCAAATTAGTACTCTTGAAAATGCATTTCAGCTTCGTATTTTTCAGAAACTTGCAATTACACTGTGGGTGTCACCCCCCAGACAGGTCACACCCGGGGCAGACCCCCCCCCCTTCGCGCCCCTTAGCGACGCCACTAGTAATACCTTTGCGTTTTACTTATTTCCGATATCTTTATGCATTCCTCCTTCAAACTCAAATTTCGTTTCCCACATAATGATTTGTATTGTTTCATTGATGCAAAATTTATTAGTAATAAACTTCGCAAGGAGGGGAGAGGGTATCGAGCTTCATATACGAGTTGAAAACACAGATTAAAAAACTTCTCAAAATGATATAGCTAAAGGAAGGCTATATCATTTTGAGCTAAATGGCTAAAAGCTTGAGCTAAAGGGCTAAAATGCAATAATATAACGATTTTATGCAGAAACTCACATATAAATATTTTTAAGGTAGTACTGTAGCTTACATAAGGGCAACTCCCTCCAAAAGCTACGCAGCGCCCCCCTACCTCGAAAACGTTACCTTTAACATAATATTTATAAAATCTTAAGTGATCCCTAAAAATTTCAATGCCAAAGGTTATATATACCATTACCCTCCTTTGTGCACACCTCTGGCTAAAAGGACTAAGACAGTGAAGGAATTAAATCCAGTTACAAAAACTGGATTATGCTTTGAACACAAATTGACAAAACTTGGTTTAAAATCGAAAAATGTTTTACCTTTAAAACTTTTAGGCATCGTTATTGTGTTGAGTCCGATAATTCCCCAAATGTGCCTCCTAGGACCACTTCGAAATTTTACTATTTTTTTCTCAACTAATTTAGACTTATTATTTATGAAACGTTTTTCCACTTTTTGCAGAACCTCTGCAGGATAAATAAGGGCTATTCAATGCAAATACAAGACTCATATTTATTTTTGACTGTCAGTTACGAGTCATACTTTTATTTTGGGAAGGGCGCCATGCAAAAATCCGAGTTCCGAAAAGGGCGCCTTGACTCGAAAAGTATAGGAATCACCGTACAGTCCTGTCCTTTTTTTTTTTTTTTTTTTGAAGCGACTAAAAATGCGACATTTGTCATTGTGTGCATCCATCCACTAAAATATTGATTTTATGCGGCTTATTTCGATATAACACTTTTTTTAATGCGCCGATTTCAAAAATTGACATTATTTGTAATCTTACTTGCTTCTATTGCACTCATGATCGTTATCAGAACAGGGAGTCGTGCCAGCTATCCACTCTGACAGCAACTTAAGGACAGTCAATAAATCAAACCATTCTTGACCATAGATATGTGTGCTGTCACTTTCACCCTCACATCCCTTTTTTATTGAGGAAACACCCAGGGCCATAAAAGTTACAAGGGCTAGCTCAATCCTTTGATCTTTCCCTTCCACCGCCGAAAGGACAGCGAGAGTAGAAAACTCCTTTTTGACTTCATCGGGTACACTCCGCGGGTCTAGGGGCCTTATGCGGGACAATCCAGTGTGTGTGTGCCCAAAGAACTGCTGTATGCCTTAGCTAAAATACAATTTAAAAATTTGTTCTCTGTACAAGGGTTGTTAAAGAAGCAGTTGAAGGGGCCCAGGCCAATCCCAGACAAGGTTAAAAATCACTTATTATGAATAAGGATATGAATATTGTTTTCAAGGTTTTTTAATTTGGAAATGTCTCATAACATTTGACTAGGGTTTTTTCAGAAATATGCTCCTGCGCTAGATCAGTTGCAGGTCATTTTTCCTCCACGTTATGCTAAAGTAGACATTAAAGGTCACATTTTTTAGAATCGAAAATATTTGTGTGTAATTATATTTGAAAGTATTGAAAATGCCTTCACGTGCTGATGGCCTAGTACTGAAAAAGTTCTGGAAACTTAAGCTTTCCTTCAAAATTTTCAAAGAGCTCAAAACACATCAAAAAATTGAGAATACAACCTTCTTTTCTGTTTTTAAATGCTTTTTTTTATGGAATACTAAATTTGAAGCTGCTTCAATAAATAATTGGAGGAAGAATTCTAAAAAGTTAAGATAAAGAGCTAGGCAAATTTCATAAAATGTGGTGTACGAAGTTATTTTTTAATGCAGGATTTGGTTCAACCCTGTCACATTGCAAGTTAATGATATTTAATAAGTTTATTAACGGCACTGTGAGACCGTAATAAGTTACCTTCAACCGTAAAATTACAATATCTAGATGTAATGCATGAAGTTTCTTTGTAAATATTATTCAATAGATTTAACTAAACAATTTCTTGAACACTGTATCCCCATGCTTAAAATAATTAATAATTCGCATGTAAAATGAGCACCGTATCGTGATTATTTCAATCGTGTATCTATTTTTGTAGGAGCTTTTCTTTTCTTTTTTTCTTTTTTTTTTTTGTGATCATTTAAAGCTTTCAAATCAGATACATTAGTGTTTTTGTGATTGTACAAAAGCTTGGCCATTTACCGTATTACCCCACATTATCCGGCATGCCGCAAAATTTGGGGGTTACCAGATTTTCAATAACACTTGCCTGGTCCTTTCCGGCATGCCGGAAAAATCGAGGTTAGGAAAAAAATAATAATAATATAAAAAATATATGATCAGCTTAAAAATGAATATGAATTCTTTTCATATCTTATTGATATTAACAAACAGTTTAATTTTGTGAAAATATTTACTAACAATGCCATTTGTTATTTTAACAAGAAAAATATTGTTTGATAACAAATAATTTTATAAAAATTAAATTGAAACTATGTAAGCAAACATTTAAGCAGTAAGAGTCCGCCCCTAAACCAGTGCTAAATAATTTACCATAGCTCTTCAATAAATAAAAATTAAACTTACCTCTCTGAAAGGAACCTAAAATATTTTTATGCAAAAAAAATATGAATAAATCGCAGTAACGATGATTGTTTCTGAACTGATTACTTTATTGGCATGTAATCAAATCCATTAGTTATGTCCTATCATAAATAGCACGCACATGTTATATGAAATGCACATTTATTTTGAAAAAAGGTTACTTTCGCGATTTATTTATTTTTTTACTTACAGTGGTTTGACTTTTGATTGGACCGGAACGGGAAAATTTACTTTTGTTTTAATGCGAAATAAACCCCGAATTATCCGGCATGCCGGACAATTCGAATTTCTCGGCGTGCTGGTCAACCTCGCTTTTTTCCGGCATGCCGAATAATGCGGGGTAGTACGGTAATTGTTCTTCTGTATTGGAAGACTAATTTCCTGACCTATATAAAAAAGCTGTTGAACTTTTTTCTCGCGTAAGAACATTTGGAAGAATCCGATATTTGAACGAAAAACTTTCTGATTACAAAAGGTACGCCGACATTTTTTTTAAATGGACTTTATCACAGAAGAAAACTTTGTAGAATATTCCGAAAGATTTCAATTAATTACTGTAACGTAATGTTTTGTAGAATTCAGACATGAAGAAATTTTTCAGTCTACAAATAAGTTAGCTTTATAAATTTGGCGATAATCATTGAAACTTTAAACTTGGTTTACGTTGCTAAATTTCAATACGTTATTTATAAATTGAAGTGAATAAAATGTTGATTAATAATTTCAGTAAACACCCATTAATCTGGGAAAACCATTTAAATGTACATACGGTATAAATGAAGAACGCGTTAGTACAATAATGTATTCTTGTAAGGCTGTATTTTTATTTTTTTAATTTTCTTTAATGCAGCTTTATATTTCAATCTCTTGAATTCAAAATACAACTTTTACTGTGTTCAAGTATTTTACTTATGTACATTGATTGAATTTAAAGGTTGTTTTGTTTAAGTCGTTTTAAACAATCTAGATGACCTGGATCCTATATTAGTCCAGGTTAATGAGGTTCTACTTCAGTTTTCAAAAACAACGTTTGTTAAGATTATTGTTCAGAGTTATAGTTACTTCGTAAAAAATAATTTTCTCTAAAACATATCGGCAGTATTTAGATTCAAATGGTATCGCGAAATTCAAATATGTTTTAATTATTCCTTATATCAATCTTATCTCTTTCATTTTATTTGAGACAAGATTGAAATAACAATGTTATTAATATTATTTAAAGCCTAAACTGACAAAATTATGTACACACGAGAGGAAACTTGACAAGCACGGTAAATTATTTTCATTTCTTTATAAGCTCAATTTTATTGTGCGAAATTTCCGCTTTCTACCCCTTTAAATCAGGAATATTGGCTAAAGAATATCCAAAACTACACAAGAGAAACTAAAAATTTGTATTGTAGATTTTAATCAGGTTTACTGTTTTTCGTATCGCTTATTAACTTGTCGATGGGACTCAAAGCATTTACCCTTGTATTTCATTCCTTTTTGAAGCTTAACCCTCAAGAAATAACATAAAAACGGGAAAAGAGTGAGGAATTACGCACGCACGCACAACACAAATGTCCCAGATCGAGTGTACCTAGTGACGTCACTGGCACTTTCCCCCTCCGTTCCTACTTTCGAGGCGCTAAGACCTAGCCCTTCCTCTTCTATGGCTCTGGGAAACACCATGGGTCCGCTTTTGTCCTCAGAATTGAACCTTGGAGCAAAAGATAAGCCACAAACGGGAGCAGACCGTTTACGAAACGAGGGGGGACTAATTGCTTTTATGAGGGTAATAAAAGGGAACGTTTATATAAAGAAGAAGAACATTGTTTTTGCATGTGAAAATATTCACATACAAAATCACTTCTTGATTCTACATAATTTATTTCCATATTGCTAGAACATTGTTTTGGAAAATAAGAAAACAACAGAAGGGCGCCTTTCGAGAGGGCGCACCGGGAAATGTCCCGGTCAAGTCTATGGCCAGTCCGGGCCTGTATACCATATTTGTTGACGTTAGTGAAACTAATATGACTCGAGGGATTGTCCTCGATCGAATTTTCAAATCGATTTACATTTCCCTCTCAATATTTCGAATTTGAAGATCCAAAATCGCTATTGTAGACAATCTTCAATGATGTCAGGGGAAAAGGCTGTACTAGGGCTCTACTCTAGTAATTTTTCAAAATTGTCCTAGGGAGCGTTCTTCAATGATGTTATCAGAAAAGGTTCAGAGGTTCCTTCTCCTTATTTTTTTTCGAAATTATAATCGCTAAAAAACGCGACTGCGGATGATATTTGTCAGCGTTAGGGGCAGGTCCCGAATAACAAAATGTGAGGCCCTAGGCCTGCAATAATTTCAGGGCTCCCTGAAGACTCGATTAGCCCTGTCGGAATGCATTTTCGGGGCCCCAGAACTATGTAAATTATTTATCATGTGCATTCACGAATCCCCTTCAGGGCACTCGAAATTGTGGCACGGTAAATTCGCTAGTGGCAGAATTAATAAAAATTCTCCTTAAAGGAAGTTCTTTTCTAAATAAAATGTCATTATTTTATTATTATTACTTTTTAAAATACATGGAATTTTTTCGTATAGTTGTAATGCTATGCATAATTCTTTCAGTAATTTGGGGCCCCTTAGGCCAGGCCAATTAGGCCGAGGTCTAATTGGCCTGTGAGGTAATCAGGCCCTGGTTAGGCGCCGAGCAATTTTTTGAAATTGAATTCCCAAAAAGGGAATATTATTTAATTTCCCATGTTGTTGGAGAACAAGTTATTCAGGCACTGCGCTCTGTAATAATTTTGAAGGAAAGGGAGGACTTTGGCAGCGTAGCATTTAGAAGACTCTCTTATTTTCTGAGAACTAGAAAAAGGGAAAAAGATGAAACAGGAGGGTGGAGAAACAGAACGTTGGAAATGTGTTAAAATGAAGTGTTCGTTATATATTTTATTGTTCAGATAAATTTTAGTAAAAGTCTTTGAGAGAAACTATAAAATATTGTAGGAGTTTTTTGAATAAATGAAAAATAATAAATAAAAAGTTACAATTTTGGCATGAAAATATATCTGTATGTGACAAAAAAAATTGTAAATTAGGAAAGCAAAAAATATGAATAACTCTAACTTCGTAAAGTATTATGTTCAAAATTTTTAATTTCAATGAACTCTCATTTCTTAAAACTGATTTTTACGTAGTAACTGTTTTTATTATCATTGAAAGATTTTAGGAATATTATAATAGTCAAGATTTCACCGATTTTGATTTATGTGAATTTTTGTTCCTGTACCTTTAGTATTCTTTGAATGATATTTATCTTTGCAGTTTTATAACTTCATGAAAAAGATCTATCCCTGACGGTTTAAAATGAAACAAAGTAACGGGCACATTTTTTTTTTTTAATTTTTTACATTGGGATAGTTCTAAAAATTGCGTTTTTTATCACAGCAACGATTTGCGCCCCCAAAAGTAATTTCTGAGTACGCCACCGATGTATATTGTTTCTTTTGATAATATTTCCCATCAAAAAATAAATAAGAAATTTGTTTGAATAATATCTATTTCGGGCGCTACAGGTTATCTATCTGGCAACAGATTACTTTCGGTTTCGATAGATCATCGAACAATGACATTTTTGCGATCTGATGTACCTTTTGATCGAAACATAGAATTTAAACCCGAAATATATGTACGTTCATGATCCCTCAAGAATTAGTTTAGGATTGTTTCTTGTTTTGTAATTACATAGTTAGACTTTTGGGAAATCTTTAAAGAATTTTCTTTGTTCGGGGCTAAACTTTTTATGAAGGAGTGAAAAATGATAAAAGAGAGAAATAAACGACGGAGTAAAATAAATAAATAAATAAATTTGTTTGTAAATGGGTAATCCGTCTGACCCCTGCTTTTGTTGCTTATTAGGTGGAAATTCTTAGAAAAGGCAGATCACATTTTTGAAATCAGGTTTGAGGTAAACAATGTACGACAGAAAGCTGCTGTGCGAGAATTTTTCCGGGGGAGCTGAGCCGGTCTGAAATATTCCAGGGGAAGCTCAAGCTCCCCCGGCTCCGACGCCTATGCTCTCAAGTTATTATTTCATAAAAAGTAAAATGGAGTTTCACATTTTAAGAAAGGCGTCTACTGCGATCATCTGTCATGAATTTTGAGGTGACTTATCAATAATAATTTAAATTTCAATTCATAAAAAAAAGTCAGCAGTAAGGGCATCGCACATCTCACCCCGCATCTTCTTTAACCTTCACTTTTTTGGTGCACCACCTACCTATGACATTAGATGAAGAGCTGGGATATTCAGAAGCTTTCACTCCTTAACACACGTCCGTAAGTTATTTTAGGGTCATAAGACAAACAATGGGTAAGGTTCGGTACAGGAAATTGGCACCTCAGAAACGCAATTTTAGGCTGTATTTAGTTAAGAGAAAGAGCGTGTATGAATGGTTTTCCTCTGAAATTTTTTGAAATAGAAGTCTTTAATAATGCAAGTTTAAGTTACCTTTTGTGATATTAGGATAGGACCAAGAGGATCGGGGTCCCTTCTCCAGAAATTTTCTGAAATAAGAGACCTGAAAGTTTTTTTTTTTTGCTCTCTTTTTTCTTGTCAAGGCAAAGGCAGCTCGTATGAAAAGGAGGGGGGAGGGGGTCTTTTGCCCCCTTACTTTTGATTCTCTAAGTCAAAAATTAACAATCGATAAAAAAAATTATAAATTAGATCGATTCAGGTGTTTAAAGGAAGAAGAATTCACTTACAAATTGTGTGTTTTATATTTCTCGCATGTTAATATTTCATAAAATATAAAATGGCGCTCTGAATTGGAAGGAGGGAGACTATTGTGCACACCTATCTCCCTCGACAATGTTTCTAAGTAATACCGCTCATAGTTATATTGCATTTTTGTGAAATATGATGAGGTTTTAGTTGTTAATTGGCTTAAAATATTTAAAAAGTTATTTATGTCTACATTTGAAGTAAATTAGTATACAATATTTCTCTGTTTTAAAGTATAGATTTATTTGAAGGTTCTTATCAAACATTTAAAAGGTTATTTATGTCTACATTTGAAGTAAATTAGTATACAATATTTCTCTGTTTTAAAGTATAGATTTATTTCAAGGTTCTTATGAAACATTTAAAAGGAACCTCATGAGAACTTTTTAAGAAAAATTCTGGGGGAGGGGGGGTACTCTTCGGTACCTCTCAAAAACTATTTCTGCATCCTGCTACTGCTTACCTCGCTATTTGGGTTAAAGAAGTTGATATTAATGGTACAGATTTAAATTTTTAATGTGTGTAAAAAGTGGTCACTTGCTGTGATCCTTGTCCAATTAATTTTAGAAAATATTATAAGCTCCAAATTACTAGACAATATGAGTACAATGTTTTGAGTACTAAGACACACATTCCTATTACTTGAACATTTTGTATATTTAGAACACTTATAATCAAAATCCTCTCCCAGCGTTAGAAATCAATAAAAAATCCTACTGGTCCTCAGGACCAATCAACATGAATATGTACTGGTCCGCAAACAACATCACTGGTCCGTTTTAAATTTAACAGTAATAGCTTTGCACCTAAACTAATTTGCACTTTATGTTTACACTTATTGCATTAGATATAACTGTTTCATTTTGAACTAGTTTGTTAAACATTAAATAAAACACTAAATTGTGACTATTAATACAAACATAAGTATAGATACTTGAAAGTGCAAATTTCATGTATTGCAAATTAAGTTCAAAATGGTAAACCAACAATGCAAAACAAATAAGCAAAGAGTAAAACATTCTTCTACTGATGAGGATTTTTTAAGATACTTAATGTTTCAAAATTCAAAATATTTTTTGCTTGGCAAAGTTTGGCAACAAAACATTTAAATCTGGTGTCTTAAACAGTGAAGTGTACAGTTTGAAAACCAGTTTCATCAAGCAACCCTTAAAACTGACTACCAAGTGAGAATTTATTGTGACCATTTTTACTTAGTTTCAGAGCATAATAAATAGCCAAACATCGGCTATTAGGCTAATGCTTTTGAATTTTTTCTAGCCAGTTGTGATCAGAAATAGCCAGCTGTTGGTTGTCTTGGGGACCATTGATTATTTTTTTTATGGTGGTCCGAGGCAAGTTTCACTAGTCTGGGACCAGTGGACCGCAGTAATTTCTAACGCTGTCTCCTATCAGCTGTTAAATAATAAAGAAATTAATCTTACCTGAAAGTAGACACAACAGTGCTGGTAAAAAAAAATTGCATCACCCTCGCATTTTCACAACAATGGGATTATGTGAGAAGTTTTGGTCCACTGATTAGCAATGAATGTATGTGAAATTTTGCAAAAGTTATGAAATAAACATTTAACAGCAGGAATCCGATAATTTTTTATGTAGATTGGGGATATTTACGGGCCAAGGCAAACTTCTGACCCCATGCTCATTTTTCCATTTCTGAACCTGCGTGGGAGTTCAGAGAAAAAAAATTACTTAACCCCATGTCAATTTAAGTCTAATGGCAGGATCAAGGTTTTTAAATTGTATTGAAGCAATTTCTCCTCCAAAATGCCAATATACACCTGAGCGTTTACTGTTCCTTGCACAAAGTGAAGCCCACCAACTCCTTGATCAGAAATACATCCTCAAATCATCTGGGATACGAGATGCTTGACTGTGTGTTGAATGCAGTCGGGATATTCCTCTCCTTTGCAGCACGGGTGATGCAATTTTTTTTACCACCACTGTATCTTGAATTTCAACATTTGCCTCGATTCTCAAGTATTTAATGTATGACTCAAACAAAGTGCAGACTATTCAGATGACACAGAACATTCATTTAGAGAAGCAGTAAAGGCATTGCCTTAAATTGAATTGGTTATAGGCTTAAATTGAACAAACTTCATAGTCACATAATGAATATTTTGGATGATACAATCAAATTGTTTAATGAAATGCAATAGGAATTAAAATTATTTTTAATGATAAAAACATCAACATCATTTCTTCTTCCAAAAAATATTTATTCAGAAAATTAACATAATTCATTTTGAACAATTCAGAAGTTCTTACTTTATTTGAACTTAGCAATATATCCCAAACATTTAAAGGATAGATATGGCTAAGCATATGTGTGGATGAATGATGGTTTGATTAACTTGGTTATTCAATTAAATATCACAGACATAGCTAAAATTTAACTAGATTTTCAACAGCCAAAAATTAACAAATATCATACATGTTGCTTTTACAACTTAATTTGCCATAAGTTTTAATACTAGCCACTAAAATTGTTTTCCCCAGTTTCTTAAATACGTTTCAGCCAAAAAGAAAAGTTAATGGAAAATGTAAATTAACTTTAACGAATTCATGAGAAAATAAGGGACTAGAACCATAAAAAAAGGTTTAACATTGTTTGACATCTCAAGTTAACCAATGAAAAAAAAAAAGTATCTTCAATGTATGTTCTCAACTTACTATAACAAATTAAAGCAATAATTTTGAGCAAATATACTTGAATTTTAATGAACTCTAAAATTTAATAATAATCCAATTTAATGAGAACAGAAAAACAGATAGGCACTCAGCAGAAAATATAGGTAGATGCTGCATATTTCAGATTAGTTATGAGTTTTATAATAAGCAATAGCCACACAAAATGATGCATAGTTGATTAAAAGTACATAATTAGACTATTTTGTCAAGCTAAGCATCTGGCAATGTTATCAAAATTGAGTAATTGACAACAGGTTGGTTCTTGGTAACATATTTTATCTAAATACATGTATTATGATCATTTATGCGTGAGAAATAAATTTTCAAAAAATTCTGAAAAATTGGATCTGACTCAAATGTTTGGGTACGTAAAAACAATACATCATTTTGAGCTCAGCGGCAGATACTACTTTTGCACATAGCACAGCAGAACTGTACACTATCTAAGTAGGAAAACATAAATTAATTTACAAAATAATGAAAAATGCTTAATGTAGTGTAAAGGAGCTGAAAAAGAAGCTTCAACAAAGAATGTCCCATAAAGTTTGTCATTGATGTTGTTAGTATACAAGCAGGCATTGTAAAATTTGACAAGAATTACTATCACAAGATAATCACTTTGAACAAAAATGATTAATTTAACTTATACTCTAGACTTCCATGGTATTTTAAAGAAACTTCCCTAGCTTATAGGTAGCACTAGCTATCCCCCTCCCCTCTTAAATGGACAACACAAATTACAAAAATCAGTCAAGCTGCATATGTCTTTTTTTCCCCTATTATCAGGCATTCTGGCAATATTGAAAAAAGGATACAATATTCAAAAGTTCTCTTGGGCATTGAACAAAAGTGAAAAATTTACTGAACTGAATATTTTTCATAATGGCAATGTGATAAAAGTAAGATTGATAATAATGAGAAAAAATACTCTTGATTAAATGTAACTAACTTAGTTGTTGAGATATTGAAATTCATGCATGCCACTCAAAATGGGTTTGTGCATCATTTATGAAAAGCACGCCATACGTTTTTCATCCCTAATATAGACAACTCCTTTTTTTTCAACAAAGAAAAACATTTCAAAGATAACATGTAAAAAAAAACCCTTCATACACTTAAATCTAAATTTTTTGGCAATTATATTTTTTAACTGTGCTAAAATTTATGGCAAAATAGGTAGAAAACCAACATATTAAAGTTAACACAAAATTGATATAAAAAAATAATTGACTTATACTTTCACTTGCATATAAAAATACCGTATGCTCTTTTAATACCAAGTTAGCTTTGAGCTTACATAAAATTAATCTATCCCATATGGGATACTAAATACATATAACTCTTATTTGATGCAAAAATATTGTGCTTAACATATGTCAGAATAAATTATTTCATTCAATACAAAAGGCTTAAGTGATTTCATCAAGAAAATATACAGGGTGTCCGAAAAGTCCTTGACACATTTTTAAAAATCATAGATAAGCAATAAATTGTTGTATGAATATGCAGTTTGCCCCATAATACTTTACAAGTTCAAGAGGTTTTTTTTATGACATCATAAAAAAAATTGTAATAATAAAAGACCTAGTGCTGAACTCTCCCGATATGGCAACGAAATAAGTTTCGTACTTTGAATTTTACACCAAAAAGCTTGACATTGTTGTGCATAGTTAAGCATTTAATAATTCTGAAGTTACTGTTTGTAAGCTATTTTTGAAGTTGTTGAAAGTGCTCATCATACATTGCTATAATAGCAATGTATGAAGAGCAAAAATAAAGAAATATGAAAAATATCTAAATGGCAGTAGTATTTATTATTGAATATTAATAACTAAATATTTATTATTACATTTTTCTTATGATTTCATAAAAAAACCTCTTGAACTTGTAAAGTATTATGGGGCAAACTGCAAATTCATAAGAAAATTTATTGTTTTTCTATTTTTTTTTTTAAAATGTGTCAAGGACTTTTCGGACACCCTGTATATTGGCCTATAGAAATTCCAACTTTTTTTTATTATAAGAGTACTGCTTTTAGCCACTACACGAATTGTTACAGTTCTTATAATTTATTATGTCAGAAACAAAAACAAATATTTTTAAAACAATGAAACAAAATAATTTTTGATGGGAATTTTATGATTAATTAGGTATTTAAAAATTCATAACCTTATCACAAAAGCAGAATTCTACTTTAATCATATAAAAATAATGATAAATTAGTTTGTGCACTAAATTAAGGCACTTTCATGTAAGGTGATGATAAACTGTAGAATGATGAAGGCAAACTGATGTTTAATAAAAACATTTGATTCACAAATTAACAATTGTGAAACACTAACATAGCGACATTAAATAAACAAGTGCAAAATCCTAATGTAGCAACATCATTGTGAACATTCATATTAATTTGTAAACAACTGAGCGTTGCCACTCAAAGACAGTTTTAACAAATAAATAATCTGACCTTACATTCATATGAATAAAAGGCACAATTTTACAATTAGAAATATACTCATGAAATTCGTAAAACATTGAAGACTTACTTTTTACTAGCACAGTAAAATAAAATAATATATGATTCAATACTGATTTAAAGATGAAAATAACACATATTTTAAAAGCCTTGCACTATACAAAATTAACATAGAGTCATATAAATGAACAAATGTCACATTATAGTATAAGGAGTTTTTTTTTTTTTTTAAGATGGAGAAAAGTACATATTAGAAACTATTTATTAATATATTCATACCATAATGTTGTTTTTTTACTCTTAGAGTGAAAGTATTAAATATTCAGGGTTTATAAACATACTGCACAGTGATTTTAGTATCATCACAGACCCTTTGAAATTGATCTAAATTGATAATGTTATTTAAAAATCAAAACTTCTTCAATGTGGGGGAGGGGGAGAACTGATATAAAGTGAAGTTAAATGAAAAACCAAAAAGAGATGTTTTTCATCATCATCGTCATTTATAAGATTGTTTTGAACAGGTACTAGAAAGGAGTAAAATAAGGAAAGAAACCAAAGGCATAGTAATAAAATGGATTTAAAGATTATTTTGAAATGAAAATAGATCGATTAAATCATTCTCACTCTAACAGATAATAAATTTACAATAGGCATAACAAATATTTTTTTGTTTACTTATATGGGATAAAAAGAGTGGGAAGAAAACTAGGTTTTAAACTGACACTATAGTACAAAACTAATCAACAAACACATTTAGCAGGTAATACTTATAAATCGAACCAACAATTTAACACAAAAGAAGAAAGAATCATTCTCACCAAAACAACCGAATAACCAAACACATCACAGTATTAAAATTTTAAAAACATTTAAAAAAAACTATATTGCATTTAAATAATCTGTTACATACACAATGGAAATTCAATATTGACACACAGAATGAAACACTACTTACATAAAATGCCTTATATTTACAACTAATGTAATAATTAATATTTACAAGTCTTATAAATGGCTGACCAATATAAATTTTCACATTTTTAGGAACATTGGCTGAAAATCACAATGTAATGCATTTCATGCATGCAGCATTTGACACAAAAACTAAAAAATATATCAGTCGTATGCATTCATAGGAACACATGTTTTGAAAATTTTCTCTACCATTTATCAAATAAAATTCACTTATGTCATTCATGTATAGCCTGGAGCAAAGGAGAGTCAGAGGGGACATGATTCAGTTATTTAAATTTATCAAAATGAAAGATGTAAATGGATTAAATTTTTGCGGGGAAAGCAGGACAAGGGGTCATTGTTTTAAGCTATTTAAATCTCAGGCTAACTTGGAAATCAGGAAAAACTATTACTTTAGCCGGGTCGTGGGCACTTGGAATAGCTTACCGGAAGAGGCGGTAATGAGCAAGGGAGTGGATAGCTTTAAGAGGGCCATTGATCTTCATTGGGGACTAATTAATTGACTAGGACCAGCCTAGCTGGGCCCAGAGCCTGTTGCTGGTCGCCACATTTGTATTTATATTTGTATTTGTACCTCACATAAAAAATGTAAGTTCATTTACCATTTAAATAACTAGAAGTTTCTATTATTCTTTGGGGGAAAATTAAAAAATTACATAATATTACCATTATACCTTTTAAGAATTCAATCATAAGGATTTTTAATGAATTCACTCTAATGAATTCGCTTCTTTAAATGTGCATACAAAAATACATATACAATATCGGATCCCGCATCTGGCAACATTAATAGTCACCATATTAGTTTCTAAAATAAGCTAGATATTGTGTGTGTGTATATATATATATATAAGCATGATGGAGATACTAAAAACTGAAATTAATATTGTTGCTGATAGTGGATCAGTAGATACTTTGATGCAATAAAAGTTTGCAACCGAAAGTGTGAGCCATTTTGATGTAATTTTATGAAAATTTACTCCACTGACCATGATGGTGACAACACAAATGCACTTGGAAATACCGCATTTAAAGGTTGGTTAGATAAAGTTGAGGATCAAAATGATGAAAAACATTTTAAGAATACTTTTTGCCATCCCCTTTTCCTTCCCCTTGTTCCAAAAATATCCCATTTACAGATTTATCCAATAACAATTTTTATTAAAATAACAGGAATTTTTTGAAAATTTTACCTTTTTCTTAGCTTAATTTATCAAGTTAAAGGAATGTAATTAATGAGCCCTAAAAAAAAAAAATTCTATTCACATTTTAGAAAAATCTGTTCATTGAAACTAAAATTGCAAAGAACGTGCATGAATTGCGCAATAACTCATTGATTGTGGCCCTACATTAGTCATACATCATAAAGAGCAGATGTTGATTAAAGTTAGATAGTTGATACGAAACGTTAATTACATAATTGGATCTTTACAAATTGCACTGTACAAAAAAAAAAAAAAAAAGAACTTTTTTCTGTACTTTAGGTGAAACTAGGGGATCCTATATAGCAAAAAACTGCTTGATTCATATATAAAAAGAAAAATGGTCTTTTACAAATCGTTTTTGTAGGACACCTACTTGTCATACAACAGATTAGTGGCTGTCCACAAGATCTTTATTCAGAGATTATTTGCCTTGACATATTGTAGCTAAAGCAGGGTACAGGACCTTTGTTCCTACAGTGTTCTATTATTTTATTTTCGATGTCCATAACACAACCAACCATGTCTGAGGCGCAAGGAAGAGACTCCTTCTCTATCCAGCACTTTTTGGAATATTTATACTCAACTGAGCTTAATGTGCAATAGTTATAGTGCCTAGAAAGAGTAGTGTGCCGACCGGCGATTTTTCCCCCGCGTTCTTGAAGACAAATTTTATGAAAACCGCTAGAGGTCAGTGCGGTCAAAGTGAACGTTCAATTTTGCAGTGTGTACATTAGTAGACACAGGATTTTGTTACAATTTAGTTCCTTGTTTCTCTTTTTTACCTTTATTTCATGAATATTTCATAAAACAGCGTTTAGGGCTTTTAATGGAGGCATCAAAGTTGAACATTAGAAGTAAAGCTTCATCTTGTTTCGTACCAGGGTGCAAAAGTGGATACAAAACATACAAAGAAAAAGTTTCGCTTTTTAAAGCTCCAGCAGATGAAGAAATACTAAAGAAGTGGAACTCGTTAATTCAGAGGTTAGATCAAGTTTTTGATAAATATTGCTCAATTTGTGCTCTGCATTTTGAAAAACATTTTATTGAAATGCATTATAAGCATATTATAAATGGTATTTTTTGCATCCAAAAACATGTATCACAATGTTCTTTTGATCGCTACTTATTTAGACTTTTTAATTGTAACACTGTCATGTGGTTTCCTGATTAAGAGTAGGGAGATTCAGAAACTGTGCTTCCTTTTAAAAGAACATTTTAAAGCTATCATAAGCAATGTTAGACAAAGGAGAGGTATGAGGAGGTTCCCCATTTGTTTTTAGTTTTTCAGGATACATTTCTTTCGCTATTTTACACATGAGATAAAAGATAAAAAAATACATAAATACTTTTTTTTTTTGACAGTGATAACAGTTCAAAAACTACTTCTATTTCGATAATTATCGACAACAAAACTGTTTGCTGTCAGGTTCTAAAGAATGTTATAAAAATAAGCAAACTAGCAGTTTGACGTTCATTAGTATTACCAAAAATTCAACAAATAATCAAGCCAGCTGTTTGCCAATTGCAGTTATTTATAAATTAGTCTGTAGTTATATATGTGATCGGAGCAAGTGGTCCTATTATTTTTTTTTAATGTAAGGAACAAAAAGGAAAGTTCTTGAAAATTAAAAAAAAAACAGGTCGGAATCGGTATGTTTTCAAGCGACTCTGACTCTTCGACTCAGACAGAGAATTCCTGACAATTTTAATTAGCTTCAAGAATTTAGAAGCAGTTCTATTTTGAAACTAGCGGTACCCGCACGGCTTTGCCCATAGTAGAAAATTAAAAGATCATTTAATTAGCCTGTATATTTACAAATAACAGATGATGAAATTCTCCCCAATTGGCTATGTTAATTCGCTCTTCCCATGTTACGGTTCCACGTCATGATAATTTCGTAATTTACTCGTCCATCTTATGATAATTTTGCTCCGAAAAATATTCTTAAAATTAAAATAGAAAAAGAACAAAATCGAATTTTTGAAAAATCGCTACGAGGTGCACACCTCCATGCTACAAACTAACTTTGTGCCAAAATTCATGAAAATCGGCCGAACGGTCTAGGCGTCATGCGCGTCACAGAGATCCAGACAGAGAGACTTTCAGCTTTATTATTAGTAGAGAAATAAAAGATACGCAGTTATTGAATACTTATAGTCTACTATTTTTACTGAAGATAAATTAGCATTAGGTAATTTTATATGCTTCAAAAAATAAATGAACACCCACGAAACAAATAGCACTTATTAAAGAATTTGTCTTTTGTGCTGAAATAAGTTCAATCCAAAAGACAAAGCTTTTAAATTGCGAAATCAGCATGCAATCGCTCATTTAAAACGAGTCTGATTGAGGAGCATAACATACTCCTTGAGCTCAGTGCCATTTGGATTTTCCTCAGATCTGACCTCACTTTTTCTTCGTCCATCGGCACACTACTCTTTCTAGGCACTATACAATAGTGGAAGAAAGAAGCATTGCAAACTCATAAGTGGTTCATATAATACGTTTTTGGTACCAGGAATGAAGATTCATTATTGAAGAATGCAGTTTGAGGGCCCCAACAAATATATTTAAAAAATATGTAAAGCATGCAGTTTTGGGAAAATGGTGAGTGGTAAACAAAAACTAATTCGACCCTCAGTCAAAAGTATAAAACAAAAGACACATATTTTATCTGAAGGAGGTTTTCATATTGTGCAGTGCTACCAGTGATTTTTTTTTTTTTTTAATTGACAGCATGAAATTTTTCCTCCATCAAAATTTGCACAACCAGTCCAGTATACACACATATACACGGCGTATGACAAAGCCCCGGGGACTAAAATAAAACCTTGGTGACTAGTTTTTTCTGAATAAATTAAAAAGCCATGTTACTTTGAATATTTAATAAATATTCCATATAATTTGTTTGATTCCTAAAATATTTCCCCAGCATCAAAGATTTTGCAGTTTTTGTTGATCTCCGCACAAATACATGCACAAATGTGAACAAATACATGTTTGCATGTATTTGAGTGTGTGTGTGTGTGTGTATATATATATATATATATATATATATATATATATATATATATATAATAATTATAATATAAGTGTAGAATATTGAAAATATACATATACATACACTTGATAGTTGAAAAAGTCAACACCTAGAATGAGATAATTCATTTTAAACTCTTTCGACAGTGAACCTAACCTTTCAATTTAATGACATTCTTGTGCAGAGTAAAAAGAAAAGAAGTCAAATTATTTCTGAAAAAAAAATAGTGGTAGAGTAGTTGATATAAAATAGTTTCAAATGAAGATTATATTTAAGGTGCTCAACTACCAACTAGGGGTGGGGGGAGGGAGGTCATGGCACAGATTACGGCATTGAAATTTTTAGGGGTACTTTTCTCCCTGAGGGGGGGGGGGGGGCTCTTGCTGTTGGAGGGTTCTTTGCGGTATTTAGGAAGGTGTCATTGCTTTTGGAAGGATGAGCACCTCGTTATATTTGCAGAACAGTTTACTTTGAATTGTCTGTAAAGTTAAAAACAGAAAAACAGCCATGCATGTAACCTTTTAGTGAACTGCTTATTACTAGTCTAACCAAAGTTAGATGTAATAATGCTCGAAAAGCAAACATTCAACCAGAGAAAGAGTCAGCTTTAAGTTATATTGCAACTATTCATTTATGCAGGTCAGACCTAGGAGGACAAAAAATAGCTATTCCACTTACCAATATGGATACTATTTAAGTATCCATATTGGCAAGTCTAGTGTCACTATGTATGCATAATTATGCATTATATATTTCAGATGAGCATCCCTTTAAAGCAGAGATAAACCAAATTCTAGAAGGAAAACAATCACATGAATGATCAGCTTTTTTCCACCGTATAGATGCAGCTTGAAGCTTTGTTTCAGCCAATTCAGAGATAAACGTATTTGAAAAGAATTATTAACAAACATTAATAATTTTTTTCAAATCTTTTATGAATTAAAGTTAGAAAAAGTACAAAAGGGTAAAAAAATGTTTTTTCAAATAGATATGTTTCTAATTATTCCTTTCCTCACATAAATTTCAAATCCGAAATTTGTCAGATTTTTAAGTCCATTAAATTTATGGAGTGCATGCAGAGGGATCCGATACTGTATTTAGATTATTACATTTATGTTGCAATAAGCCACAACATTTACTTGTTCTTTGCTTGACCAGTACTATTGACACAAAATATAGCATTGAACTCTAGTAACAGAAATTCAACTATTCGGTTCTGATGCATCATATCCAAAGCAATATTATTAGACATCTGTTCAGAGCACATCAATGTAGGTCCAAATACTATAGCTAAGTTCTGTATTTGCATTCGATTTTGCTTATGGTACTTTGTTACCCTAAAAAAAATACAAACATGACAAAACATGTGTGAGATAGAACATACCTAACTGTAAATTTAACAACAATAATTTAACAATATGAAATAAGAAAAAAATTGATAAACATATATATATATATATATATATATATATATATATATATATATATATATATATATATACATTGGTGTGCAAAAATTAAGGACGAGACGGTTTTTTCAATATAACTTTGTACAAAAGCTTTCCAAATCAACACATTTAATACTGTAAGATCCCCAATACATAAGGACATGCGTAATGTAAGCAACACTTACTAAAAGAGAAATCAGAGGGATAAAAAGAAGCTTTATTGAAAAAGTAGCATGGAGCGCAATGCGACTGAACGCTGAAACATCCCTGTGATGGGTGTCCAGCAAGAAACATCCCGTCTTTAGTAGGGGATATGATCTCCCCCGACTGCTAGGCAGGTTTCACAGCGTCTGCCCATGCTGAGAATGAGGGTGTCAATGAGTTGTGGAGGCATTGCTGTCCTGCAGTGTATTAACCAAGAACATTATCATAAGAATGTATTTAAAAAAAGAAACTTTTTTTTTTAATTTTAAATGTAAACTATTTTTTTACATGATTTTTCTATTTAAAAACTAATAGCTTTAAAATTCGCCTGCTTCAGATTCTTTGTTTTTCCTAAAACAACTTTAGTTGCTTAGTTTTCCGCTGCAAAAATAAATTAATGAGGTGCCCTTATTATTAGTGCAAGATAAGATTATCTATTTCTGTTAGAGTTTGTTGTGCTGATGGCTTTTTTTTACTGCTAATTTCCTTTCTGATTTTCTTTTCTTGTGTAAGTTCAAGACTTCTGCACAATTTTTGAGCGTGAGACGGCTCGATTTTTCGAAATTGTCACTGCGATGTATGATATGGTGATGAAGAGCAGAATGCAAATTCACTGAAACCAACTCTTGAGCTTTCAAAGGCACTAAAAATAGATTTTGTCCACTCTGATGCAGTAGGAATGCTCCCTTCTAACCCCCCTCTACCGTAAGCAACCAAGAAATTCACAGAAACAACCTTTAAACAAAGTTCTATTCTTATCAACCTCCCTCATTGAAAGGTGCACACTTGACTTGCCTTGAGATTTGCATGTGCCACCTTAACTTCCCTAGGGTCCGAAATACAATGCCCTTCTTTTTGTGACTTTAATGAGGTTCCAAGCAGAGAGAGCAAGAAAGGAACACGTTTGGACCCACTGGAGAATGGATTTTAATCTCTTATTCTGGTTTCTTTCCACCTTTGTTAATATGAGAAAACTTCTATGTCCCTATGAACTTCATTTTCTATTGCTTTTCTTCGGTTGTCTCTCACTTTTTCAGTTTTCTCTAACAAAAATTTTGGTATTTTTGAATGCTGAGGTTTACTATTTGCTGGTCGTTGTGAGAGGTTTCAATGGTCTTTCCCGGAGGTATTTTAACATTAGTCATATAAGGGGGAAATTTGGTGCCTCAGAAAAGTGGTCGTTAATGGAGGTGGTCGCTATATAGAGGTGGTCGCTCATAGAAGTTTCACTGTATTACAACACCTATCAACTTCCAAGATAACTTAAAAGTTTTACAGGATGCAAAAGGATTGAAATCTCAAACAAGGCACAAAATTTTTTGTTGAAGCACATGTTTAGCTATGGCATGTTTCCGAAAAATACATTTTTCAGGGGAAATCATGGTGTTTGACGATCAGGGGGAGGGGGGTATAAGAGAAGCAAGGATGCAGGGACTAAAAAATATAGGAAACAATAGGAAAATAGGATTTTTTTTAGATTTATAGGAAAATATACGAATATAGGAGAGTTACGAGGACTTTAAAATGATATAATTTTTTATTAATATTTTAAATATTAATAGAGACCGACTAATATTCGATACTGTGTTTATTGATTTAATATTAAGCTTAGTTTTGCTTTAAATGTTTTGTACAATTAGTAAAGTGCATGAGGGGCAAAGTGGATGTGGGCAAAGTGACATGTTTAGCGCTGAATTTTGTTTACTAAATAAATCACTTATCAAATCACTATTATCGCTTACATATTCATTTATAAATTATTTCAATTACATTTAATCATTTGATAATTCACTGACTTATTCAGTTATTCACTCATTTATTGTCCCATCAGACATTAATTAAACAACTTATTTAATCGTTTTGTTTCATTATGTATTCATTTGTTTATTCCTTTACTTATTTATTTCATCAAAAATAATTTTTAACAATTAAATATAAATATTGTATTAGAAAAATATTTGATATTTTACTTTGCCCCATGAAAGAAAATAAAAAGTCGAAACTTTCCATTTTATTCAGGGACACATTTACTGTTTAACTTATAAAACAATGTTCCAATGCAAGTTTTATTATACAATGCATTTTTCTTTCTCCAGATAGTCAGATTTTCAAAACAAATTTCAAATTTATTCAGTCTGTAAAAGGTATGTCATCCTAACTATTTCACTTTACTCTACATTACCCTACATCCAAAACTTCACCAAACTGAAATATTTCATATTACTAGTTCTCACCTTTCAGTTTACAGATAAACTTAAGTATATATGAAAATTATTTTAATTACGAGCTACAAATGAATACACTTTTAACAAAATGCAGATTTTAAGTTTTGTAAAAAAAAAAATAAATAAAAAAGAATTCTACAGTAAAAAAATCATACCTTAACAGATGCTCAAATAGCACTTTCAGTGTTTCATAGTTTGGCTCAGGTAATTTGGATACAAGTTCCTTTAAAGCCACTAGTTTGCTACTTGCATCAGGTAATGCTGATAAAAAAAAAAAAAAAAAATACATATTCAATTTCAAAGAACTGAGAGAAAAGTTAATTATATTGCAAAAATATGTTTAGGAAGCTCTATTGAAAAGTCTACAAAAGAATTAAGTTTATGAAGAGTCCATACTCAATTCCCATTTCATTCATTTTTTGCAGATAAAGGAATAATATTTAAATCTTTTAGTTTAAGATGGATTATTTTGATTTGCAATAACTGAAGACTCTTCAAGAGGAGTATTTTGTAGATTTAAGGAGGGGAGGTTTAAGCAACTTGGCAAATGCAGTATGTTTCTAAGGATTCTTTGAAAATACGGAATCAAACAAAAATAAATAAACAAATATTTCAAACATGGCATTCTATGAAAATGAAAAATTTGGGTGTAATTAGCTGCAATATTATATTTATGTTTTGAAAATTCTAGCTGTGTCAGCCTAGCTCTGCATTTATAGTCTGTTCCAATTTAACTTGGTACTGAAGGAAAAGGTACGAGATGTGTGCTACTCGGCGTTGAGAAGTAGTTCTCGTAAATTTGGAGGTTTAAAAGGGTGTAAATTGACAAATGATGTGGAAAAAATAGAGAATGTGTGTGGTTGAGACATATAGTTGAAGCTGTTATGGGTTAAATACATTTAATTTGTAAGTATTTGATTACGAACGGAAAATTTAACTCGACTTCTGTCTTGACGAAGACATGAGTTTTCAAGGTTAACCTTGGCATGCTTCCTGTGGACCGGCAAACCCCCAGAATTTGCTTCTCCTTACTTCGTATTGCTCAAGGAAAAACATCTGATTGTTATTATGACTTTTAACCGAGCATCTCCACATTGTAGTCAAAGCATTTCTGCCTGGTCTGTTGTCATTTATGGTTTCCATCCTTATTTCCAAGCAATTGAATATATTTTAAAAAACGGTTTTTGTGAGTAAGAAATAAAAAATGAAATGAAAATATAAGTTTTCAATTATTTACTTGCTTCAATTACAAATACACCAGGATTTTTTTTCTTTGAATTTGAGATTTATTACTTGGTAGTTTTAAACAGCTTTCGTTTTTTACATAATAAGCCCGAACTTCAAGAAAATTATTGTGAAAAAATGAAGGAGACCTGAATTTTGTTTGAATGTAACAAATACTTGTTGTGTGAAATTGTACATTACAAATCCTTGCTACGGCAAAACTCGGGGTTTTCCCTTCGATCGTTTGAAAAGTTTATGGAGGGAAAAAATGCTCTCACGCATGTACAGATTCATATATATTACAAATTTACACCGATGAACTGCTGGATGAAGAAGATTTACTTTTTCATTTTATTTTTTGAAACATACACATCTCCATTGAAAGAGGAAATTATTTCGTCCTCCCCCCAAGTCCAGGTTTAGAACCTCTGCCTTTAATTGAATTTTTATAGGAAGCAAATTTACTCACTTCCAAAGTATAAATATAGAGTAGGCTAGATTAACTATGCTAAGGTAAGTAAAATAATTTTTAATAAATTGAGTTTTGGGGTTAATTATTTACTTTCACAGTCACGTAAAATTGAAAGCTATAACTTTTCTATTTGCACAATGCTCGATGCATTTTCGTTTATTATTTTTAACTTCTTTCATAAATAAGTTGAGCAGCTTAAAATCGAATCATTTTTCAAAAATTCAAAAATAATATCTTCTCTAAGCTCTGGAATGCAGTACTAGCTAATTGTTTGCATGAAGTTTCTAAGTTTTTTATTTGAATATAATTTTTTAAAAAGGGCAATCTTTTTTTTTTCTTCCAAAACTGAAGATTTAATCTTTGATATTTACCTTTATTACTGGAGTTTATAAAAGGAAAAAGCCCACACAGGGTTGAAGTATATTATTTTAGAAAAAAGAACAAGGTTGGGTCACACAAATTTGCTGAGAATTGCAGACAGGTGTTTCGGGGTTTCAAGGAACACCCATGTTTAATGCAGAAAAGTGAGCACAATCTTTTTTTTCGATGAAAAAGGGGATCCTTGAAACCTCAAAACAAGTGTCTGTAATTCTATAAATTATTTTTTTTTACTTTGCACAAAGGTACTTCTTTGATTTATATATATATGTATAAAAAGACACAATGGCAGCTTTTCAAATTTCAAAGTAATGGTTGGCACATTTATATTTTTAAATCTGCAGGTTTTTAGAAAATAATCTATAAATATTAAGGGTTTCTTTTTTTATTCCAAATATTTAAATGAACTTAGGATGCATTTCTCAGCTCCAGAGAGCAAGTCGAGCACATGTGAAAAATTAAAGAGAAGTTATTCAAAACAGAAGTAAAGGATGTGGGGGGGGGGGACAAAGGCGGTATGGGGGAACCACCCCATACACTGTTTCATGACGTATTTTTTGATTTTTTTTTAAAAAATCCTTTCAGGCCGATGAATTTACTTTAAATACATCAATATTATGCACTAATATAGCTTGAATGTGGATGTTAAACATCTTTAACATTTCAAGCCAATTAAATATTAAACTCAACATAATGTCTCCAAGATGCTAGACAATAAGTGGCTTTAATTAGGAACATTGTCATAATGATAACAACATGAGCATAAAGTTTTTTTAAAAAAACCATACTTCATTCATGGTCGCCCGTAAGAGGGGGATCAAGCTCCTCCCCCCCTATTTGCTTTTAGTACTATTTTTTTCGCAGTAACATAAAAGCATTCCTTTTTCAGCCAATGATGAATAAAATATTAAAACTATTTTTAATCACTCCAATCTGCACTGAAGTTACTTTCAGAATTATAACAATGTATCTTAGTATTCATTCTTCTAAAGAAAATGAAACATTTAAGGCCAAATTTGTGGGTCAACTGGCGCCACATTGGCCGTAAATGGTCAAAATGTGTTTAGTTACCTCAATAACAGTAAAGTCAGTATGAATTACAAAAACTGAAATTTTGACAAATCTAGCCCCCTCCCCTTAAAGTTTCACCTCTACCTCATTTGAGTTTTTATAAATTAATTTATAACTTATCTATATAATATTATATGATTAAGAAAATCATAGCATGTAACATATAGGTTTTATTGAAGAATTCAGAAACTATTTCTATGTGAATTTCAAAGCACTTGCTGATTTGTTTTTAAAGCCACAATACAGTTGAGATAACATTTTGATACTACAAGTCGTTTCCATTAATATCATAGTTTTACCAAGAAACTACCACATGATTTCTTTCATTTTGCATTTTTATAAGCTGAGAAAGAAATACATTTTTTTGTAAATAGTTTCCTGGATAGAAATGACTCTTTTAGGCACTCCTATATATTTCTTAAAAAATGTTAATTATTTCCTTGGAAAATGTTTTCATTCAAAATATGCTGTGTGCTTTGTATTCTTTTTAACTAGCTATTAAAAAAACATGTTACAAGGGAGTAAATTAAAAATAATACATAAAATAGTTTAATTAGTCCTTTTCGGAGGGGGGTTGCTTGGGCCCCCTGCGCCTCCCCTAAAATCCGCTAGTGGACAAATCTAATTTCTTTGAAAAATTCAAGGACAGTTGTTTCGTTCTTGATAGTTTAAGTTACTTTTTTCCCCCGCCAAATTCTGCAAGTCGCGCCGCTGACTGGTATGCGCCCTACGCAGAGTAACCTTGTTTCCTCGACAACGGCTGCAGTTTGGCTCGCCTAGCTTTCCCTTCAGTGCCAAGTTAGAGTAAAACAAAGTATAGTGATTACTTTCAAAATTTGAGATTTTTGAACTGACCAAATGAAGAAAGTAAAAGAGTCAAAATACAAGCTTACAGGCCACTTAAAGCAGGGACAAGCTGGATTATAATTCAACAGGATTGAAATTATAAATGGGAAATAAAGACTTCCTGAATGAACAAGCAAATTTAATTCTCATACAATTTAAAAGAAATGAAGTTTTAAAAAATAAAAAATAAATGTTTACATTCATTCGTTTATAAATTAAATAAACACAAACATAAAAGCTACCTATAGCATTCAAGAACTTGCCAAACATATTAAAAGGGAACAGTGGTTCTTTCATTTCTCTAAAGAACATTTTCAAGGCACCAGTTAAAACATGCACGTCCTCCTCAAGCTCTAAACAAGAATAATCATCTAAAAATAAATAAATAAATAAATATCCTCATTCACATTGGTGTATTATTTCACACTGTGATGCATTGGTTTTGCAATCTTTCATTCATATGCATAAAATGACTTTATGCATTATGTTATAACGTATAAAAATGGAAAGCAATGACTGAATAATGAATTTTCCTTAGAAAAATTAAAAATCAATCATAATTTATAAATCCCAAAAAGTTTTATAAAACAAATATTTTTTTTTCAATTAGTGGAGTTTATTTTTAAAATGCTAAAAACAATTTAGAAATACTATCACACATATTGCACCTCAGCAACACAATTCAAAAAGAAAAGAAAAAAAGCTAATGGTTGATTTTAAACCTTAATTTTGATGTTCTTTCTTGCAGCAAAACTTGCACTAAGTTAGCTTACATAACTGGTGTGTTGTGGTGCAGAAACAACATAATCAATAGTGACAAATAATTAAGATTTCATAATAAAGCTAAGAAAAATTGCTAAATTTTGAGTATACACTATTATTTTAAACCAGGGGTTCTCAACTTGGGGAGCGCACCCCTAATGGGTGCATAAAAGAAACTCAAAGAAAACGTGACGATATTTCGAAAAAAAAAAAGTAAAAAAGTCAAACAAACTTGACTCAGTTTTGAGGTTACATGTGATTATTTTCAAAATTATCTCCTTTTTTTTTTTTTTGAAGTTTTTAGCTTAGTATTTTTTTTTTATCTACATAGCCTTGTAAATCTGCATTTATACCATTAGCAGTCAAAATATTGAGCAAAGATGAGCGCCAAGTGACTTTAGGTGATCTTATTTAACAAGTTACAGCCTAATATTCCAAAACCTTTCAAGAGCAAACAGTGGTAATCCTCCCATCAATGTTGGGAAAGTGACAGGTATTGCATATCAACCTCACCTACATCCTAGATTACTTTGAATCTATTTGTATTTAGTTCGTTGATCTCATGTGTTTTAATAAGAATATGTTCATAATAAAATTATGCTTAGTAATACTTAGAGATTGCAATACCGGACCAAAAATTCAATACCAGTATTCGGTATTTTTAAAACGTGATACCGGAATACCGGTATTTGAATTTTTTTTTAAAAATGCTTAAAAACAGTTTCATTGCCACATTTCATAATTTTGAACAAAAATTGTATTATGTAGGAAAACTTATTGTGAACAAATATAGAATTGTTAGGCATAAATGCCTGTTAATAACAACAGTAAATAATCCTATCTCATCACCTCACAACACCAAGAGTAAAATAATGTTTTTCCTTACTTATAATGTATTACCAATCATTCTGCATGACTGGGGTAAAAGATTCTTATCAGCACTCATTCACATTGGTCGAATCGACCGAATGTTTGTTTCACTTTCGTTCACCCTTGGCGGGAACTCCGTTGTGGATGACGTCATAGATGCTTCTAGAAGGAATTTGATGGCACGTGTGCTTAACGATAGCAGTGATGTGTCCGTTCACGTGACTGTGATATGCTAATGACCCGGGGGGGGGGGGATATTTAAACTGCTCGCGGCTTATGTTCTCTCTCTTTGATCATCTCTCGTCGTTGTAGGGGGTCGCTCGATCGGTATGCGAACTTGCTTGTTCGTGCCGTTCGCACTTTATTAGAAATGATGAGCTGGACTTAGCTTATTTCCCAATGGGTTTACTTCATCGAAGTTTTTAGTCAATAGTCATGCAGTTTGCATTGCAGTGTTAGTTATCTCATGCAAAAGTAGCATGTGGAGAGATTATGTTGTTAGTATTTATTTTTATCATTTACAGCGTGTTTTTAACTATTTACATTATTGTTTAAATAAACTTCATGAAAGTTAGAAATAGTTTATTAAGTCTTATTTCCGAACTCACTCTGCTGGTATCAAAGAAAGCATTGGGGAGATATTATTAGATTAGAAATTCTCCCCAACACGGGTTAAGGGCCCAGTCCCTTTCCTGTGCAGACCTAGGGAAAATATTTTTGGATAAGACTAGGAAATGATAAAGAGTGTACATGCATCTGTAAAAAGGCGGGGTTGTACTGCTGCCAAAAGTACATGTACCGTTAGATGGTGTACATTTCGATATTTTTCAGAAATTTTGAAAAATTTTTTTTTTTTGGAAGCTGCAAATTCGATGACCCATCTGAAGATGAAGTTATTGGAATGTTTGAGATGGGGGGGGGGGGGGCGACCAAGATAGAAGCGACTTAAAAGATTGTACCAAAATTCAAGAATACTAAATTTTGAAAAAAAAGAAAAATGGCAAATTTTGCGATTCAGATTGAAAAGCTCAACAACAAGAATTACCTCGAACGGTCGACGAATATGAAGTTCCTTCTCATGGAACGGAATGTATGGGATATCACTAACGGAAAAGAGAAAGAACCAGTCATTAATGAGAAGACGAATGTAACAGAAAAGGATGTGAAAGAATTTATTGTGAGGAAGCGAACTGCAGTCTCTCTAATCTTCTTGAATATTGAACAAAATCTAAGAAAAATAGTTGAAACTATAGAAGATCCATGCGAATCTTGGAAGAAGCTAAAATTAAATTTTTTTCCGGAGAATAGATGTATAAGTATGCAACTCTTCATTGAGCTGAATCAGTGCATGAAAGAGAATGGAGAAAAGCTGAATTTATTCGCGGCGCGTCTGCAGAGAATTTTCGACAAAATCAAAGTTGCTTATCCGAATTTCCCGGAGGACTGTATTTCTTTTAAATTACTGCAAAGTTTACCAGAAACGTATGATCATCTGATTCAACAGATTTTGATGAGGAAAAATGAAGATTTCACATTCGAGAAAATCCTGGTTGATCTAATTATTGAAGAAAACCGCCAAGAAATGAAAGAAGAGAAGACAAATGAGATGCAGGTTTTCCAAGTTAAATCTAAAATTCGATGTTACAAGTGTCATGAAGATGGGCATATAAGAAGCAGATGCCCTTATGTCAAAAATGAAGACCGTCAAAGATTGAATTCACGAGAAAGAAATAAAAGAGGAAACCAACACCAATCCCGGAAAGAATGGAGGGAAGAAGGTACGAGCCCAAGGAGTAGAAATCGCCGATGGAGTTCTAGAAGGAAATTCCAGGAGCGTCGCCGATCACCTTCAAATAATAGATGTGAGTATACTTTGTATTTCTTGTCAGAGGCAAATCTTAGTCAGACCCAAGATAAAGGGAATACATTTATTTTTGACACTGCCGCATCAAATCACTGTTGCTCAAATAAGAACTGGTTTAGGACATTTGAACCCCTAAATGATGTAAACATGGCTGTTGCCGTGAAAAAGCAAACTTTCCCGATTGGGGGAAATCAAAGTTAAGTTCGGTAAAAGAACTGTAATTCTCAAAGATGTAATGTATTCTCCCCGTTTGAGACGAAATATTTTGTCTGGCACCAAGTTTGACCAGGGTGGTGCAAAATTTAAAGGTGGGAGAGGTTTCGTGGAGGTATCCGACAAACAGGGATGAATTTTTAAAGCTGAACTCAATAATGGAGTTTATAATGTTAATTGTAAAAAGTTTAAAAATTCTCCTAGTTCTAGTCATATAAATAAAGAACCTTCTGTAGAATTCTGTCAAAGCGACATTGAAATTGGGCATAAACGCTGTGGACACGTAAACACTGAAAGTATTCGTAAAACTAGTAATCTTTCAGCTGTTCGTGGCCTACCTAAGTTTAAACACATTAAATTAAACTGTGATGTTTGTAAGTTAGGAAAATTTAAGCGTGTTAGTTTCAAGTCAATTGATAGAGTAAGAAGTACCCAGCCATTGCAACTATTGCATATGGATGTTTGGGGAAAATGTGAAGTAGAGGGTAGAAACGGAGAAAATTATTTTCTTTCTATTATTGATGACTATTCTAAAAGGTGTTCATTGTATCCTATTAAGTCAAAAAGTCAGGTTCCGGGAATCGTAAAACAACATATTCTGTGAGCCGAAAGATTTATCGGCAAAAAGATTGTTAGTATCAAATCTGATAACGGGACGGAATTTGTAAATCAGGAACTAGACGGGTTTTGTCAGAATATGGGTATACATCATGAACTCACAATTTTTTTGTCATTCAAGTCAAGAAAAGACTCCTTTTGAACTTTACGGGGGAAGAAAACCGTCTGTAAGACATTTAAAAGCATTCGGAACTACTTGTTTTGCCGGTATTCCACGACAATTAAGAAAGAAACTAGACCTAAAAGCCGAAAAAGGCGTTTTAATCGGATACGCGTTCAATCGTAAGGGATTTCGCGTTTATCTTCCAGACAAAGATAAAGTCATTGAAACAATCAACGTATCTTTCAATGAGAATTCCTTTTTCAAGGACGAATTTACTTCCGAGCAGGAATCGCGCGGAAAAGAAAATACCCTTTTCTGGCCTCTTTCGCCTCAGGCAGAAGATAAGAATTCTTTGGAAGAAAGCGAAGATTCGAATCGCTTCAGAGAATTAGATGTTGAAAGTAGCTCTGAAGGAGGGGCGGAAAGTTCAGACAGTGAGGGGGATGATTCTAGTCGCAAACCAATGGGGGAAGCTAGGTGGATTCGGAAATTTGTCCCTAGACCTGATGGTTCAAGAAACGACGTATATTATTTTGAAAAGGGGAATAGCAAAAGATTAAGATCGTTGAATGATGTTCAAAAATATTGTCTTCGTGAAAACATAGCATATGATCCGGAATTATTTAATTTTAAAGGCAATGATGATTTTCAGGGTGAAGTTTCAAATCAATCTAAAATTTTAACTCATGTTTCCTGACTAGGCATAGAAATTCAAGTCCCTAGAACATATAAACAGTCATTAAAATCTAATGAAAGGGGGGAATGGCAAAAATCAATGGAAATAGAAATAGGCACTATGCGTAAAAGAAATGTTTGGAATTTAGTCAAATTACCGGAAAATGTTAATCCTATCGGATGTAGATGGGTTTATAATTTAAAGAAAGGGGAAAATGGTGAAGTTTATAAAAGTAGACTAGTCGCTCAGGGGACTAATCAAGTGAGGGGACTAGATTTTGATCTAACCTTCTGCCCAGTACTCTGCTTTAGTACAATTCGCTTTTTCTTTTCTTTGTTGGTATCAAGAGAAAATTGGCTACACATCCAATGTGACGTTAAAAGTGCGTACCTATATGCTCCTATTGATGAAATAATATATATGAAGCAACCCCCAGGTTTTATTGAGAAGGGAAAAGAAAATTATGTGTGCAAATTGAATAAAGCTATATATAACCTGCACCAAAGCGGTCGTCTGTGGTTTTATGAAATTGAAAATATATTGCTTAAAATTGGTTTTTGATAAATTTTTATCATGTAATTGTGTTTATTATACTGATAATGTGATTTTACTCTTATATGTGGATGACATTGTGTTATTCAGTAAGAAGGACAGGGATAATAAAGATGCTTTGAATTTACTTCAAAAACATGTTGATATTAAAATTTTAGGTAAAACTAAAAAGCTACTAGGTGTAGAATTTGAAAATGAAGGAAATGGCTTAAATTTACATCAAACTGAATACATTCGTGTAGTTTATGAAAGATTTAGTAAATTTAAAATCCCTATTTCTTCTTTACCCATTAGTAAAGGATGTGTTTATTCAAAGTTAAATTGTCCTACTACTCAAGCTGAGATTGACGAAATGTCAAAATATCCATACAAGAGTTTATTAGGGTGTTTATCATTTATTTCTAGTAGAGCACGTCCTGATATATCATATGCTGTTAACATTTTCAGCCAATTTCAAAGCAACCCAGGAATTGTACACTGGGATGGATTGTTGAAATTACCAGGATATGTTTTCCATACTAAAGATTTAAAATTAAACTTAAAATGTGAAAATGTTCAACTTATAACTTTTTCAGATGCTGATTTCGCCACAAATAAAGATGATAGAACCTCATTAGGCGGTCAACTTGTTTTACTTGATAAAGCTCCAATTGAATGGCGCACGTTCAAAGAACGAAGCGTTAGCCTTTCAACGATGGAAGCTGAATTTATAGCCATGGCCGAATGTGCTAAAGAGCTCATGTGGTTTGATCATATAATTGACGAATGCATCAAAATAAAAATTGTTAAAAGTTGTAAAATTAAATCTATTTTGTATGTGGATAATCAGGCTACGTTAGATTTTGTTAAATCGCCTATCGAAAATCATCGTAGTAAACACATTGATATCAAATTGTTTTTCATTCGGGATTTAGTTCATAAAAATATTTTTAACGTGAGATATGTCAAAAGCAAAGATAACATGTCGGACATATTCACGAAACCTCTCACCCGATTAGAAATTCAAAGATTTATAGAAAAATTTTTTTTGTACAAATATAATATAATTTAGAAACATTTTTAGAAATTTTTGAAAATTGTTTAATGTACTTTAAATTTTTCTTTGCATCATGTTGTGTGAAATGTTTTTGCAAGTTCTAACAATTTAATTGTCCACCTGAATGTTTCGGTGGCTTTTTCTCCCTATCAAGCGGGTTGCGAACAGCTTTTTGTTACTTCTCGTTAAAAGTGAAAATGTAATTGTCAGAGTCTTCCCGGGAGTTAGGATAGAGGGAGTTTATTGTTGCATGAAGGTCTATCGCAGGTGTATTTGTTTTTCATTTTGTGAGACCCTATTTTTGAATATTGGAAACACAACTATTTCCCGTTAGAATTTGTCATTTTCCTTCATTGAATAAATAATGGTGCAAAAAAAAAAAAAAAAATGTTGTAAAAAAAAATTTAATCAGTTAAAATTATCAGAGTCTTTTAGTTTAGATGGGGGCATTTTTTTTATTTAGATTTTTAGTGATCTATTTGTAAATGAAATGATTTAGTGAGAAATGGATAGTTAGTAAAAGAGCTTATTTACATTTCGTCATAAATATTTCTCAATATATGCTTATTAGGGTGGGCCAAAATAAGCCGAAAATTTTTTTTTTCGAAATCAATTTTTGGATAGCGCGCAAAAGTTGCGTGATGAGCTAGTTAGCACTCACAAAAAATTTCTTGGATATTAAAAAATATCTAGCCGGCGCTATTTGACACTAAAAAACCGAAAAAAATGAGAAACATGAATTTTTGTCGAAATTTTTTTAAAAAACTAAATTCCAAATATTTTGCTGGAATGCACCGAAAATGTTATATAATGAGCCAGTTCGAGCCCATAAAATGTTTCATTGATTTTAATGAGCATTTAACCGCTCCTTTCGGACATCAAAAAATTGGAGAAAAATGAAAAAATATTGAATTTTTTTAAAAACCATTGTGAAAATTATTTTTCAAAATTAAATCATAGACTAATTAATTAAATAGCACTATTAATCATAGTAATTATTATTACGCAATATCATACATTTTCTAGAATTACATATAAAGATCAAATTTGATTTATAATATCTCATGCATAATGAATATTATTTTTTGGAATAATATTGTCCCTTGTTATCAAATGATGGAAGTTCTTTCCTAGCTTGAAGTTTGGCACGAATGTATCCATCTTGTGCAGTTTCACCACAAACTTATATTGCAGCTTCGGTTATTAGTTTCACACAACGTTTCACAGTTTCCCGAATGTATTTTCTTGAATCAAACAACATTGTTAACAGTAGCTGTTCAGGATGAACGAAATATGCATTATTTGTTACCTTATCCACTTTTCCAATAGCCATTTTTCTTACTGTCCTTTGATCAATTAGAAATTGTTTTTCTCTATCAGGGACTTTTGCTTTTTTTCTGCAATTACACGAATATAAATGTGCGCATTTGCAGGCACAAACGACAAAGTCGTAGCCTCTGCTTTAAATTTGCCTAGCTTTGATTGTAAAAGTTGCGTCTTTATATTTTTAGCATTTTTTGTTGCGCTATTATATTTAGAATAATAAGATAAAATCATGGCAATCACTCTTCTTATCGAAACAAGGGGAAGGGAAGCACGTCCCCAAATATCAATAACTTTTTTTGCAACTACAGCGACCACACTTGCTGAAGATGGTTGCTTACTTCCTTCTCCCTTTATTTGCATCTTAGTGATTTGATAACATCTGATAATGTCCTCATATGTTGGAAGAAATAAAGCATCGGGAGGAAACAAATCTCTTCCAGGTCCAAATAGAAGACTACTTGTGCTTGCTCGCGTTACTTTTTTTTTTTCGGGCGTTTCTACATAACAGTCGTGTTGCATACAAAACAAAGATAATAATGCAATGACATTCGAAATGTCCGGCTCCCGTTTAAAAGACTTCAGAGAACTCACATTTTTTTTAATACTCAAGGGCTCTATTTGTCAAACATATATAAAATAGTTATAACATAATCTTAGGAATAATAGAAGCAGTTGAGCGCCGTTTATTATCCAGGAGAAACAATTGGAACCAAAGATTAAAAAATTAGCATCTTATGTAACTATTTTTTATTTGAGTGTGTGCATTTTTTTTAATTGGCGTACAAATGTCGCATAAAATTGATTGAATTTTCACTGTTTTTTCTAAGTAACGTATTGCGTAACATTTCAGTATTTACTTATTTTGAAACTACTTTAAAAATTTTTTTTTTTTTCATTTTTCCCATGTGTCAGTTAAAGGAGCGTAGCTAAATATTCTACGAAATGTATAAAAGTCTTTGAGGATTTCAACTAATTCACAGACAGATACTTCTAATGTTTGCTGAAACTAGCTTCAAACTTTTATTTTTAACCTCCCCCCCCCCCCCATTTTCTTTTTTTTTTTTGACAAAAAGTGCATTTTTGCCCTTTTTTTCAGTTTTTCAAGGTCAAATAGCGCCGGCTAAATATTAAACAAATTTAGCAAAATTTTTTATGGGTAATAACGGGCCCATATAGCAACTTTTCCGCACTATCCAAAAACAGATTTCCAAAAAAAGTTTTTTCGGCCCACCCTAATGCTTATACTATACTATTTTCAAGACTGTGATATTTTATATGCTGATTTGAACAGTTACTGTGGGTTTTTATTTTATATTTCAGATTGATCTACTGTCACTATTATAAATTAAACTGGAAAAATAATTGAAAAATTATAAAGGACTTTGATCAAGAATTTGTTTTTGAACTTTTGGTGAAATTTACGTGAAAACGTACTATGAGTTACGACGTACGGGAGAGTACGAAAGAAAAAAAAAGGACATTTCAAGATGATTGTTCTTTGAACTTTTGAATTTTTTTCAGCAAAGTGTATTGTTGTTTTTCTCAAATTTTGAGATTCCAGATCTATATTGGAAGTTCGTAATATAGAGTCAAGTTTATATTTTAAAAATTGTTCATTGTTTTTTTCTCATATAATTATTAATATGTGGAAATTGTGTTAATGTCTAAATGAAGTCGAATTTTTTTGAATGTTTTCATTGTGAGATGATGAGAGGGGGGGGCCTTGTTAGGCATAAATGCCTGTTAATAACAACAGTAAATAATCCTATCTCATCACCTCACAACACCAAGAGTAAAATAATGTTTTTCCTTACTTATAATGTATTACCAATCATTCTGCATGATTGGGGTAAAAGATTCTTATCAGCACTCATTCACATTGGTCGAATCGACCGAATGTTTGTTTCACTTTCGCTCACCCTTGGCGGGAACTCCGTTGTGGATGATGTCATAGATGCTTCTAGAAGGAATTTGATGGCACGTGTGCTTAACGATAGCAGTGATGTGTCCGTTCACGTGACTGTGATATGCTAATGACCCGGGGGGATATTTAAACTGCTCGCGGCTTATGTTCTCTCTCTTTGATCATCTCTCGTCGTTGTAGGCGGTCGCTCGATCGGTATGCGAACTTGCTTGTTCGTGCCGTTCGCACTTTATTAGAAATGATGAGCTGGACTTAGCTTATTTCCCAATGGGTTTACTTCATCGAAGTTTTTAGTCAATAGTCATGCAGTTTGCATTGCAGTGTTAGTTATCTCATGCAAAAGTAGCATGTGGAGAGATTATGTTGTTAGTATTTATTTTTATCATTTACAGCGTGTTTTAAACTATTTACATTATTGTTTGAGTAAACTTCATGAAAGTTAGAAATAGTTTATTAAGTCTTATTTCCGAACTCACTCTGCTGGTATCAAAGAAAGCATTGGGGAGATATTATTAGATTAGAAATTCTCCCCAACAAGAATGAAGGAACAAACGTCATAATAAAAAAATATTAATAGTAAAAAATAATATTGAATTGTATCTCAGCCTGGAACTCATTTTAGTGCTCAACTTTCTTACAGTTGAAAATACTCTTTCCGAATTCACGCAGGTCTGTGGTACTGTTAACTATGTGCGATACACCTCCTCTAATTGTCGAGAAGTCCTTCATCTTTAAATAATTCAGTCTCTTGCATGTTATTTTTGTATCAATCCTTTGCGTGTGTTTCTTTTGCATTGTGTGTATTATTATCATTTTAAATTTATAGCTATAGTCCAGGATCTGACAACACTTCTGTAGGAAAGTTTGAGTAGGTAGAATTTTTTTTCAAAAATGCTTAGTAGGTGTCCTAGAAAGTATTTTGGACTAAGGTGGACATCGGCCACCTGGTCCATTCTCCTGCTATGACGTCATCAAAGATGGCGGCCGCGCGCTCTCATAAATACTCATATCTATGTTATTACTTGACCGATTTGACGGAAAGTTTGATCAGTATGTTGGAATTAAGTTTTTTAAGGTGAATAGCAATGTGTTTTAACTATTACTATAAATTAATATATTTTTTGTACAAGATTTATTTTTTTACAAATAGTAAGAGAAGACTAAAAATATGTACTAAATATGCTGAAACATGCTCAAATTTAAAATAAAAGGTATAGTAAGTAGAAATATAATACGTAATAAAATCTTAAATGAATATTCTAAAAATATTGTGGTACGTGAAACTTCAACGGGTCAGCGTTATGTTGATGAAGTTCTGCAACCACATGTAGGACCGTTCCTGAATGGTCTCCCAGGGACAATTTTCCATCAAGATAATGCTTGGCCGCATACAGCTAGAGTTGCTCAAGACTTCTTAGGTCCTTTTGAGTTTCTTCCATAACCAGCCCGCCCCCCCCCCCCCCGCCTTGTCCTCTATAGAGCATATATGGGATCAGCTGAAACGGCAAATGCCGCCGTGCTCCTCTGTGCAAGATTTAGAAATGGCTGTTAAAAATTTTTGGGTCCATCTGCCTCAGGACAACATCAGACGTTGAATTAGCTCAATGCCGGACCATGTTGTGGATTGTATTGCAGCAAAAGGGGGTCCAACGCGCTATTGAAGTAGCAGTCTTTATCTCATTTTTTAGCCTGTATTTGTTTAATTGTCTAGATTTTGGGATCAAATGTATCCCTCACCTATATTACTCTGTACATTAAATTTCACTTCAATCCAATGTTTCCTTCTTGGGGCGCTATTTTCAATGTTCCTGAGTGTATATTGTGTTATCTCCCATTCTGCTACAAACTTTATTTGCTTAGTATTGCCTCACATGCTTATATTTTTATCTTTCTCAAAATCCACCCTCTGTTGCATTAACTACACATCATGTAACTGTATACTTAGAAGAACAACAATGAGCTCTATTGCTATTGTGGACGTCACCGAAAAGGGGCAAATAAGAAATATTCCAGTTGATCAGTCAGTCCAACTAAGTGAAAACGGTAAATAAATATTTTCCACAAACAACTGTCTGAATACTATATTTGACAGTACCCATCAGCCCTTGATGGTGTAAAATGAAAAACAAAAAAATTAAAAAATTATTTCAATTATTTTTAGGGGACATTTCTAACCGCTTAACTAAATAAAAACTAGCTCCAGACAAAATAGTATAAAAATGTGCAAGTTTCATGTGAATTGGTCAAGTATAAACATAGATATGAGCATTTATGATAGCGCGCGGCCGCCATCTTTGATGACATCATAGCAGGAGAATGGACCAGGTCACCAATGTCCACCAAGTCCAAAATACTTTCTAGGCCACTTGCTAAGCATTTTTGAAAAAAAAAATACTCCCTACTCAAACTTTCCTACACAAGTGCTGTCAGATCCAGGACTACTAGTTGTAATTTCTTTCCATGAGATGATACTTTTCCAATATTAACATCATTTTCTCTTAAGCAGGAGAAGTTTGTGTTCACTTTTTATTAGCCCTTTGGTTTCAAATTTACGATAAACTTGATCTTGTTAGTTTATCTGATTTGTTTTTGCTTTTTATTTCTTTCAAAATTCTTTGCTATTATAATAATGTAACTATCTAAAAATATGTTTCAATTGTTGCTTAAAATCTATGCAAATATTCAAGGAACTAAATAATTTTTAAATATTGTCTTGCGAAGAAAAAGCCAAATAGTGAGACAACAAATTGTGAGAACAAATAACTATTTTTTATGCTAATAAAAAAAGTTTTTGTCAAAATTTAGTACAGTTGAGACAAATAAGTTAAAAATAAATCAAAGTAATACTGCAATGTATGGTTGGAATAAATTGTTCATAGGACAAATAAATTCAAAATTACATTTGAAATTTAACTTTCAGCGCCTTTGATGTGAGTGATCAGAGAAATGGAAAATATAAAAACATGGTGCACAAAAGTGCATGAAAATGCGATTCATCTCGCCATCTAGTAATGACAATATCATTTTGCAATCTTTCTGCTACTTTTGTATATTTTATTAGTTTGTACTTTTGTAGCCGATTTTTTACACCAATAGACTGATTTTTGTTCTATATCATGGAAAAAGAAATGTACATTTAAAATATAAGTAGGTATTTAATAAGTTAAATTGAAAATTTTTTAATTTTGAAACTATTATTTTCAGTTAATACCCAAAACTCTTTTATTTTACTTCAGCAAATACTGTTCATAAATGTCCATATCATTTTCCCATAAAGTTCCGACAGATTAGTGTAGTGGTTAGATGCAGCCCTCTTAAGGCGCAGATTAAAACGTAGCGCAAGTTGATGGATTGTAAAAAAGCAGTCCAAAACTTTGTACTATGGAATGAGTAAAAATGACAAAAACCTGCATAAAGTACAAATAGAGCAATAAAATAGAGTTAAAAACTCAGCGAACAGCTGTTTTGGGGCTGTCAAATGCAAGCCCCTTCATCAGTGCATAAAAGAAGAATGAAAAGCCCAAACATGTGGACCAAACGACAAATTAACGAAAAATGGAAGAAAGCAAAGTAAATAGACATGGAAACTGGAAACACTGCGTCACAAAACAGCAACACCTATAGTGCGGAAAAACGTCACAAACAGAATTTTTTTTAAAAGATAAGCTTTCCAAACACCAGGGAAAGGAGAAGTACTTGACAAATCATTAACTACTGAAGCAAAATTTTTCCAAAAGTTAAAGGATTCCCAAAAAGCTAAATCATAAATCGAAGAACACCCATGAATAACCTTGGCAGAAGAAAAATCGAAAGTATGATTGAAAGACCAACAGTGTTGTGCAATCCAGGAACGTTTTAAATCTTGTTTCTGGACATAACTTTTATGTTCCTTAATATGAAATTTAAGAGAATGTCCGGTCTGTCCTATGTATGTCATTTGACACTGACAAGAAATACTATAAATGCCCCATCTGTCAAGTTCTTGAACCGGGTGTTTTAGTTGCGAAAATTTAAGTATGTTGAAAGGGGAAAATGCAACCAAAAAATTAAACTTTCCTAAAATTCTTGCGATTTGAAGACTGATTCTTGGAAAAAAGAGTAAAACAACCAAATTAGAATTATTCATCTTAGCCAGTGCTTGATTTTTATTAGTTGAATTGATAAGTTTCTTGTGTATGGTGTCAATGATGTCACTTGTAAACCCCCGATCCAATGCAACACTTTTTAAATAATTCAATTCTGCAGCAAGTAAATTGGAATTAGAACAAATCGTTAAAGCCCGGAAAACAAAGGTTCTGAATGCCGCTAATTTTTGTTGAGGGGGAAGAACAGATAATTTATGTGGGGAAAGAGTGACAGCAGAGGGTTTACGGAAAACTGTAGTGATAAAACTATCGTCTGAACGAGTGATGGAAACATCCAAGAAAGAGAGATGATTGTTAGATTCTATTTCAATGGTGAATTGAATATGTGGATCAATACAGTTTTAAACCGACAAAAGACTATCAAGGTCACGGAAAGAAGAGTCCAAAAGAACAAAAATATCATCAACATACCTGACGCAAAATTGAAACTATGAAATTTTTAAAGAATTTAGCCTCAAAATAGTGCATATAAAAGTTGCTTAAGATTGGACTCAACGGGTTACCCATCGCAAGACCCTCGGTCATTTGGAAAAAATTGTTGTTGAAAATAAAAGTATTTTATTCTAAGCAAGACCTAGTTAGCTTACACAATTCATCGATCTCAAAACAAGAAAAATTATGTTCAACCAATTTCATTTTAAAACAATCTAACGCCCCTTCAACCGGCACGTTAGTGAAAAGAGATTTAATGTCGAAAGAGGCCATGACATGATCTTTTAACTGACTTTTACAGTATAACCCTAATTTAACGATTGTCAAAGGACTGGAAAAAGTTATCCTTAAATTAAGGATATCGTTAAATTGAGGAGCACAGACACTCAATGCAGTCAAATCCAGACCTGTGAAATGTATCATTAAATTGAGGAAATCGTTAAATTGGGTATTGTAAATCAAAGTTATACTGTATTTTTAAAACCTAGCTTCAGCTATCACAATTACCTTCAGTTTAAATTTTGATTGTACTTTTGCAGTGATCAAATATGGTGGACTGATGGGGGGGGGGGAATGAGTGTACAGCAATGGTCAAAGGGGGGTGTAGGGCCTAAAAGGATGATAACCCCTATTTTAAACCATGAATACTAACCAAGAAACATAACATGATAAATGTTTTTCTCATAATGTAGTATTTGTGAAGAAATCATGTAAAAGTATTGCATAAACCTTGGTTTTTTTTTTGAGTAGCGTCATTTCTGTTGCTGCGATGCAATAAATGTCAAAAAAGGGAGTTGTTATAAATTTTTTGAAAGAATGCACAGAAATTCTACTTGAATGTTTGAACTTAAAGCAATGAAAAACATGCATTCTTGAAGTAGAAGGGTTTAAAACAATATTTTTCATCCTGATCACAATGAAGCATACCTTGATTAACATGAATTCTAATCTTTTGAACTTGTGACAAATTTCCACTTGCTCTGTACAGTCCATCAGCGGTTAATTCTAAAAGGAGAAAATTAATAAATTTTTAGAATGTCAACAGTAATTTTTAAATTTTATCATTAACATTTTCCATTCACTTCTTTCAATTAATGAGAAGCATTCTTTATTTACCTGGAGGGAAAAAAAGGCTTACAAGTAGCTATATGAAAAGCTCTTACAAGTAATTCTTTGAAATATATGTCATGAAAAGTATAAATGTATTTCTTTTCACATTTAACAAGATGTAATAAGGTATTCTCTGTTTATTAAATTTATTTATTACATTTTTTGATGAATAAATAAATGCTGGAGAAAGATCACATCATCAGAGAAAAATGGAAACTGCCTAAATTTTTGAAATCTATTTTTCGTTTGACAAGTTAATAGTTTATACAGGGATGTGCCGACTGAAGCTCGCTTTTGGAGCAATCTTGGGAGCAGGAAAATACTGAATTTGGAAAATGGTGAATTTGGAGCAGCCTGGAGCAGTAAAATTGCAAATTTGGAGCAGATTGCAACAGTAAAAACTAAAGTTTTGCATCAATATGGGGCAGCTTATATATCATGATATAATCACACACAGACACATGGGTGAAGCATAATAAAAGATCAAGTTAAAATAAAACAAGTCTGTATCCAAAGAAATCAATCTTCGGTTTTGGATTTTGGATTGATTTCTTTCGATACAGACTTGTTTTATTTTAATTTGACTTTTATGTTGATAATTGGACTGAATATCATTATGCTGACTACCGGATTGGGTTTGTTCTCATTGGTTCTTAAGGTAAGATGATTTAAGTTATTGGAAGGTACTGTCCTGTGGAAGGCTAATTATTGGAACTCGTTTTTCCTAATTAGTCGAGGCGAAACCCCCTGCTTTTAATTTTAGGTTTAAGCTCTTGTTTATTGTTTATGATTCAACATGTGGTGCGTTTTTCCTTATGTTACACTGTATTGCATACACTGGAGCTTAAAAACTGTCTTTTCAGTCTGTAGTTTAATTTTTTTGGTCTTTTGAACATATTTTTTGAATCCACCACGGCTGATGAGCTCTGAATTCAACCTTTGACTTTTTCTATTAAATTGCTGCTTGTACTTTTTCTTTTTCTCAGCATTATTTTTCGTAAAAAAATGTTTAAAACTTGTTACTTGACTTGTATACTTTTTATATTTACTTGGCTTTTTAGTTTTGCTGTGTTGAGTCTTCTATGGGCTTTTGGTGTGGTCTTTTCAATATTCTTCACTTTTATTACAATTATATATATATATATATATATATATATATATATATATATATATATATATATATATATATATATATATATATATATATAAAAGGTTCACAACAAAAACATTTTTTGAACTAGATAATGAGGGTGTATTTAATAAATCAAATAATTAATATGATTGCCAAATTTTAAGAAAGTTTGAAAAACTTGCAAAGTTAGCATATTTATTACTAGTGCAAAAGAATTCCCCATTTTTTGCCTTCGATCACCATCTTAAATGTCTCCAATCAAAATCACAGATCAATTTTATTTCTCGAATCATAAAATACCCAAGATAAAGACTTGTAAACTATAATATTTTTCAGATGGCATTGCCATAAATCAGTTTGGATGCAACTGGATAGACATTTTCGAATGCGTGTGGCAAAAAAAAAAAAAAAACTTACAAGTACTCTCCTACCGAAAATAAAATCGAAGGATAGTTGAAAATAATGGTCAATACAAAATTATTGATATAAGAGGGGCAGAATCACATAGCAAATTAAAACGATTGAGTTTCGCAAAAGCAGACGCAATCAGATTTTAAATTGTGTAAACAAATCGGGACTTACTCAAAAAACGTAAAAACCATACATATGCATAAACTTTATGCACATCTGCAGAAACTGAAAAATATGCTGAAAGGACTACAATATTTTATGAAAAACTACATGTTTGAGTGCAAGTTAATTCTACTTGGGGCAGAAAAGTACATTTAGTGGTCTTTTGTACAGTTTGGCACAGCTGGCACATCCCTACTTATACTGCTACACAAAATTGGGTTTTAAGTCTTACTGGCTTTTAAGTTTTATTAGCAATAAATTTTTTATTAATAATTAAGGTATTTTTTCCCCTGTTTTGCACTATAATGGAACAGTTTCATACATTGAGCTAGATGAACTCTATCTCCAGCGTTTTGAAAGTCCTCCCTGATCCTAGGATCAGGCTTATTGAAAGTTCCACAGTTATAGTGATAAAATTACTCGTACAAGACCCTTTTAGCAGATTTTAAAAAATAAAAACTTTTTTATTATCATTGTTAGAGTATCAAAATTATTATTTTTTTAAGTATGATTGCTGAACTCCACATAAACTTAGATTTCTTAACCTTTTATGGAAATGTATTAATTGATAAATGATTTAAAGTTTTTTTTAAATCTGAAACAAATACCAATCACAAACGAATTAGAAATTATTTATTGGGCTGCAGTAAGTGTGGATAAGCTGTATAATGAGCACATTTAGACTTTAAAAAAATGAACAACTAAATACCTTTCTTTTCAATTACTTCTATGCATTTTGAAACAAATTTTGGAACAGTTCTATTTTCTCTTGAACACAAAGTTTCCAGATGGCATCCAAACACAGGTTCATCTAAAATGAAATGTGTAAGTCAAGTTAAACTTGCTTGGTAATGCAAATTGAAATTTGAGGAATAATTAACAGAGACAAGAGGCAGTAGGCAAGAACACGCACTTAGAAGATATTAGCTGGCAAAAGCAAACAGGTTTATAGATTAGAAATAGACGTTTTTGTATAAAAAACCTCACTTTATTTGATTTAAATCAGATTTTTTAAAATTTAAATCAAGATTTTTTAAAACTTTCTTTTATATAAAACAATATACCCAATACTTATAGACCCAATAAAGAATTCTAGCAGAAAGGAATGGATATCTGAGGGGTGTAGTCCGTTTCACTTCTATTTTAATTTTGGTTTCCCCTGGCTTTATTTCATTCCTACAAAGTAACTAAGTGGCTCAAAAATGGTCAATCAATCTTGAGCTTATAAATTAGCAATTTCACAAGGCTTAAATGATGTCAAAATCTTTTAACTTTTTTCAATTTTTTCCTGTTTTACTTTTAGTTTTGTGTGTGTGTGTGTGTGTATGTATAATAAATTCTTACTTATGTCATTTATAGTAAAGAAATTCAGAGTTCTAAATTTTTTGTCGGGTAAACAATTTTTTTTTTTAACTTGCAGAACCAATTAAAAAAACAGGGGAAAAAATCAACAGTTTTTTTTCTTTGGGGAGGAGGGAGGGGGTGCAATAGGAATTATCGTTTTATTCGCATTGACTATTTACCGAAAGAGTGATGAGGAAACTGCAAATTAAGAGAGTGGAAAAACTGAATGCAAAGAGTGGTGTGGAGATAAGTATAAGCATTGAAATGATAAAAGAATAGCTACTAAGACTTTAATTCAAGACAACTCAACTTGTTTTTTTGTTTTCTTTTGTACTGATCAAGGAGGAAGGAGGAGGAGATAAATTTTTACTATTTAAAAGTGGCAATAAGATTGTTCACATTTTCCAGAGGGCACTGTTGTCAAACGGCTTCCTACAATTGCAGCAGATCAATGTGAATGATGCTAAGTTTATCATTTTTTTAGAGGCGGCTATTAAAGCAAAAACAGAAAAAAAACTATTGGAAATTTGTTGTAATAAGGGGCTAATATAGTGGATGATGTATGGCTCTCATCTACAGGAAGTTAGTGCAGTACTTTGATGGAAAATTTAAATATGTTTTCATTACCAGCTTGCTGAACTCGTCTGCTATCAATATTGGGCTGTGAGATGTTGTTTTTATTATGAGTTGTAATTTTTCTATTCCTGTAAATAATTAATGGATTGAGAACGAAGTAGAATCAATTATATAAATACTTTTTTTTAATTAATTGCAATTTTTGTGACAAATTTTGAGAACTAATTAAAGCAAAATAATTTTTTGCTTTCATGACTTTTAACAGATAAAAATAAATGTTAATGTTTCATTTACTTAACTTTAAGCTGATATTGATTATAATAATTTTATTCATGTATTCACTCACTGCTTAGACCTAATTGTTATTATTATTACGTTTTTTTGATGATAACCAAATAAAAAATTAAAAAAAATTCCAGCAACCTTATTCATTTAAAACTACATGTACAATAAGAGTAAATTGTGATTATCGAAAACTTGATTAATTTCACCAGAAAACCCCGCAACCATCTTAAAAAAAAAGCATACAAAGATATATAATAGAGAAAAACAAGTTTTTAGAAAATTAAAACGAGTAGCATCCAAAATATCTTTGAAAGATTGATTTGGATCTCAAGGATTTTTTTACTACAATACATGTGATTTTTACATTATAACTTAGAAAAACATCACATGAAACAGTACAAGCTGCAGCAAGTAGGGAGCCTTTTAGCTGCAAGACTGTTCGTGACGATGAAAAATCATTGCCACTTTTACACTAGCGAACCCGTAGGACATTTGTCTCCTTCTTTCTATTCTGTGGTAGTGATTTAGAATGACTTAGAACTGTAGTATGCATTTTATGATGCTTATGTATAAGAAGTGATAAAACATATTTCTATTAATTGTACGTGTGTAAATACTACCAAAGGAGAGCCTACAAAGTCTAGTTTCTATATTTTAGGCATTGGAGAAAAAGTCTATTTTATTCTCATAAATCATGCTTCCAGAAAAAAAACTCTTTGTGTGGGCTCCATTTTGGTGAATAAAAATTTTATTCGATTAAAAAATTAGAGAAAAAAATGTTTTAATTAGACTCAAGAACAACTTTAAACACAGTTACAAATGTATTTTTGAAACAAACATGTGGAATTTAAGTATCGTAAGATGGGGAAACTTTGGGACTGGGGAGCTAGCTCGTTGTGAGAGCAAAGTTATTTTAGTCATTTGTTTTTCAAAATTCTTGTTTTCGCTTGTGCTCAAAAACCGGGCACACCAAATTACATTCAGGTCTGTATATACAAGGATAAATACCTCCTCAAGTGATTAATATAGAAATAGTACAATGTAACTATTAGTTATATGTTTTATAACCTCTACATTGTAAATTTTCATTCTTTTTCACGGGGTAACTTTGGGACTGACAGATTTTAAAAATTAAAGAGCTGCAAGTTTACAGCAATCTTTTGGCTTTGGTTGACAAAAAATAAACTTTACAAAGTTTTTAAATGATATTTGTTATACTATCGGTTTGTTTATTTGCTTTTCAAAGCACAGTTTAACATAACATCTGTAATCTTGAGTTTTACAAATTACCAATGTTACCCCAATCAATGGGGTAAGATTGGGATAAACTAATTTCTTTTTTAAATAAAATACCATAACAACTAGAGTTATTCTTTTGCCATAACTTGTAAAAGGAATACTCAGTTGACATAGTAATGATTTTTTTTTAGCTTTTTTACTTTGAAAACAAAGGTAGAAACAGAGTAAAACATTGAAAAGTACCCCAAAGTTACCCCAGTTTACAGTAATGTATGATATTAAAGTAAAAATAGCCCAACAAAAAGTAAATGTGAATCATATACCTAATAAGATTCCTTTCTCCCTTAAGCTCTCAAGGGTTGGTCGCCTAACAAAAAATTGCCGAAGTTTATCACGTATTTTTCTCTTTTTCTCTGCTGGAATGACTAGGTCGTTTTCTTCATTGTTAGCTTTGGATGAATATTCTAAGATGATAAGAAAAAAAAATCAAAACATCATTTTTTTAAATTAAAAAAAGTCATTTTGCATGGCAAAGTAATCTCACCAACTCTCAGAGAACACACATTGCACATCAAAAGATAGAGAGCTAATGTTAATTCATTTATAATTACAAACAATAAAATGTGAACTGTGTCAACAGGAACACACATTTAATTTAAGTTTTGGAATGGTATTTAACTTCATAGAAAATTGATATACAAAAAACATTTATCATGGTTGGGTAAAGATCCTGTGCTGGTTGACTTTTTAAAACTATATTAAATCCTACAGCACAGAAAACAAAAAAGGCATAACACAGTGAGAAGAGCATCTTAACAATACATACACCAGGGCAAATGAATTGCATGATTTTGACCGGTTGATATTTTAAAAATAATGTTAATAATGATTTTAAATATTTTTTTATGATTAATGTTTAAATACCAGTCCTTATGATGTTTTCTTTTTTCTAAATTAGTTTGTAAAAGGTCTACTAAGATAGATTATTTTTAAATAAAAAAAGAACCAACTTCAAAAAACAAAGGGGAACTAAAAAGTAAAAAGCAATGGGTCATTCTTACACACGATTTCCTACCCAAACATATAAATCAAATTTATTTTACAATTCCAGTTCAAAAATCAACTAAACACCCAATTATAAAATAAACATTGATTTTAATTATACTATACGATGAATTATTTTAATACCTAACTAATTATGTATGATCCCTTAATTTGTAATAACCTTTTGAAGTTGGGGCCTCCTATAAACTAATATTTAACATAACTGACAACCCACCTAATCCAGAGTTGAACACTAATTTAACTAAACCCGAAATTAGAGTTTAAATCTAAACCAGTTCAATCTCTTTGATTTTTTAAGAGCAGTGTGAGGGCATGCATTGTTTGTCCATACACTTGGCATAACACACAAGGGATTATAGCAGCTGAATACCTTATTTTTCAGTTAAAATTTAAACATGCTACCCACTTCAAAACTAGCAGAATCTAGTAGTCTTTTGTCCACTAAAATCTGCTCTCACCTACTGACAAACGACTATTGAATCAAAACAAGCAATGTAAAAGTTTTGCAAACAGTTGATAAATAGCACTGAATGGGTGAAATTTTATTCAAGTCAACAATTGGTGAAATATTGGTCACTGGATCTTACTATTGGAATACATTTAGTATATTGCACCTTGTTTTTTCTATCCAATAAAAAAGAAAGTGGCAAATATCGCATTCCAAATGAATAAACAAAAACATTTTAGTTAAATGTTAGTCATTGCATTCACAACGCATAAAAATATTAACAAAAAATAAATAGCACACTTATAATATCAAACTTACGTTTAGTAGACTTTGAGCGAGAAAGCTTTACATCTTTTTTTGAACTTTCATCATGGCCATGTAAAGAATTCTGCTCCAGACTTGAAGGCTACAATAAAATGAAAGAAAATAGTTTTGCAAATTAACATTATAAACCCTTAACAGTGCCCGTTTCTTATTAAAATCACATTTGTGCTGAGAATACTTGATTTTATAAAGCAGCTGATTTTATACACTCGCATACCCACACTTAAAAAAAATACACCAAAAGAAGAAATAAATTACTGTATTATATTAAGTTTCAAAATACATTTGATATTTTAAATAAACATGAGATACATTTTTCATTTATACAAAGTGGAAAAGGGGTGTTCAATAAGAAAACAAGCAAGACTATTTATACAAAGGTATTAAATTATTGTGGTTGTAACTCCAAAACACGTGTAAGCATTTTCTGACAGAAATTTGTGCCTTTAATTGTTTAATTTACCTTTTACTTCTCATGCACTAAAGTATTGACTTATTTTCTTACAGTTGTTTGCTGCTAGATTAACAGAATTTGAAAGAAAAGATTCAACATTATTCGAAATATTAATATATAAGTTTTGTAACTTTCAACACTACTTCCACTTTGCTCTAAAGTGAATCGTGTGAGATAAAGCATTTTTGTGACATAGGTTGAAAAGAGAAAAATTAGCTCTGGGATTTCCTCATCCTCCAAGAATGACTCCTCCACTTTTTTGTGTGACATAACTTTTGAATTTATGGTTGTTGCAATTTTAAACATATTACAGCTGCATTTTTCAATTTTTAAGATATACTCTCCAAAAACTTGATTTTATAAAACAGCGATAACTATTTTATTAAAGGATGGATTTAACATGTTTTGGTACTGTAATGATTAGGTTCTTTCATATTTGATTCTTAAAAATGGCTGATTTTGTAATTCAGTGATAGCAGTTACTGTACCTAAAAAAACAAACACATTATTCCCAAATGTGGACAGTTGCCAAATTTTTAGTGGTAGAAATATTTAGGGCAAGTTTAAGAGTTTATAATACCAAGACAAAATTATAATTAATGATCTTTTTTTTTTACTCAAATTTCAGCCTGAATTTCCATTTAAATCACCACTGAATGAATCTTGACTTGTTATTCATTTTGATTATTTTAGAATTAATTAGAACAAGTTATCTTGAGTAGTCTGTTTCGGCATGATGTTCAAAAGTATCTCGCAATATTTTCAAAGCAATATGTTATAGAAGGTTGAAATTTTGTATGTATGGTATGTATAGGGTCTAGTTCAACACCTCTTTTTTTGGTTGAAATTAGATGTTTCAAAAAGGCTTTTTGTTCGTTTTTTGTAGTAAATCAACGTTGATTTTAATACAATTGGAAGTTAGTTAGCAAGATTCCAATAGAACCAAAGTTAAACAAATAACTTCGAACTTTTCACTTGAAAGAGCTGTTACCTAAATTTTTCACACTTCAAAGGGGCAGAAAAGTGTCTGAAAATTCATGGTAAAACTGGGAAAAAAAAAATCATTTGAAAGTTGTGCATTTAAGAAGTGTTACTCCTAACCTGCATGCAAGAGTAATATCCATGCCCAGTAGTGTGGTCTAAAAATAAAAATATTGGCAATCAAATTTTCTTCAAGAGCCTTCTCCTATTCTATGTAGCATTATAAAATGGAGGAAAAGAAATCAGGTGAATTAGTTACTATTTAGGAGTCGCAATGAGTTACCATTTTATAGGACTTACTTGAATACTATGTAAGTTCAGTGACTATATTATTACAAAAATCAGGCATAATAAAAAGAACGAAAAAAGGAAATACACCTACCAGCATCATTATGGCAGCTTGAATAGTATCAAACCATTCCTTGGTTGTTTGAGCATTATCATCTTGCAGTAGCAACTGATGCCCAAGAACTGTACTAATCTAAATTGAAAAATATTTTCTGTTTCAAAGTAATCAATACAGAGGCTACCTATATACAGAGGACCACTTTTTTTTCAATGCACCAGAACAGAGACCCCTGCACTGTTTGAAGCGTGATACTGATGTGGCAATGATCATGATACTGATTACATTTGTGTTGGAACTGATGCAAATGATTAAAATAATAAATTCTGTTTAGTAGAAATTTTCATAAAACACTTCAAATGGCCCTAAGTAAAAAAGATCTGAATACCTAAATCCAGTAGCATTAACTTGATTTTTCATATACATTCTTATGTTTGTACAAACAAAAATAATTCTATTTAAAAAAAAGAAAGAAACAATAATAGTGGATAAACTTTCTCCTTCTCTCAAATTTTTTTTCTGATAAATCAAGCGCATTAAAAATGTCAGAGCAAAATATAAACTTAAGTCTTTAACGTCTTCTTCATCATTGAGACAACATGTATTTTGAAAGATTTTTGCTGTATAAATAAAGTTCTGGAAGGTATCTATCCCAGAAATTTTCTTCCCCTTTTCCACAACAAGGGTTCTTCCTAATCAAATCTTTTCGTCTATGCCTCATGCAAAACAGCTGAAAATTTTCATTTGTTTTATGTAAACATATCACTGGCGCAGAGCAACAGTAAGATATCTTAGTGTTGTTTCTGGGATTGGATATCTTACTGTTGCTCTGTGGCGAGGATACTCTTTTTATACTTTTCTTATGAACCCTGCTTTACCCTTTTCAGACCATGTAAGAAATCCAATACGGAACACATTAGTTCTCCACTTTCAAATAAAGAATATGATGGCAATTGTACTTAGAAATATATGGCCTTTGGCACAAAACTAGATTTTTCATTAAAAAATTTTCTCCTGAAAAACCTACATAAAAAAGACTTCTTAGTATCCCACTAAATACTACTCAAAAGTATCTACAGTGAAAAATCAAAATAGTTGAAGAAAAAATGGGTTTAAAATTAAGTTAGTATAAATGGTCAATACATACATAACAAATTCTCTTTTAATCTCCCTGAATGAAGAAAAAATAACATATGGAACTAAAAATATAACATAAAATATTGCAGAAAAACCCTACACTTTTCCATTCATGGAATTCAAGAGTTGAATATTTTAACGGCTCATCAGTTAAGGAAGAGATTTGTTCCAGAAAAGAAAGGTTTTGCTGCAATTTTTATTGCTTTTTTATGATATTTCTTTTTAAATAAAACTATTCTGAAAATTAGTTTACAAAAAATGTGCAAAAAGTATTAGACTGAAATACATCACACCATACAATATCAATTAAAAACATTGCAGCAAAAAAAAAAACCCTTTCAAAATGCATCTGATATAATACTTGCTGATATTTATGTAAAATACCTTTTAAATTCAAATATGACCACTGTTTCCCCTTATACATCCCTCTTTGTGGAAAGTCCCCCCTCCCTTTTTTTTTAGTTTTTGACAGTTTCATAGCCAGTATTTTTATTTGGAGGGAAAGGAAGTATCATATTAGCCATTAACACTCTTCTGAAGGGTTAGAGAAGTGCAAAGTTCAAAAGCAAGAACATTTGAAGCAAGTTAGATTTTTATAGGGGTATTCCCTCCTTAAATATTTTAAATCTCATCAAACCAATCTTTTCTGTAGGAGTATGTTTTACAAATTTTTCACTTGCTTCTCAGTGTAAATGCAGAGTATAAGACTCTTCTATAGGTTCACTCTTATGAACTCCATGTCTGAAAAAAATTTCACATTATACAAAAAAAAAAAAAAAAAAAAAAGAAAAGAAAAGAAAAGAAGAAGAAATATTGGAAGCATTGCATTTTGCATAGTTAAGAGTCGCATAGCAGATCTTTAGTAAAGAACCTTTGGACTAATTCAACTTATATTCCCAGATATAATTGTGATGAAAAATGAACTTGGGTATGCTTATAAAGTAGCAGTAATACATATATATCTATATTTCTAGGGATCCATTGTTTATTACTTCTTGATATAGTCAAAAACAATGGGGGCAGTGCATCCCCAGAAACATAAATATTCGTTAATGCTATATTATAAGCATACTTGAAATAATTTTAATGGTAATATTTATATGAATTAAGTTGAACAATGCGGGAAGATTCTTTACTAAAGTTCTGCAATGCGACTTTGACTATGCAAAATGCGATGCTAATATTGTTTTAAAAAAAATTTTCTACAATGTGAAATTTTTTTCCGATATGGGACTTATAGGAGGTCTTATGCTGAAAAATATGAGAAAAAAGCATAAAACAAACCCCTAGGAAAAAAAAAAGATTTCTTTAATGATTTCAAAAATACTTTAGAAGGGGAATAACCCCTATGAGTTTCCCAACTTGCCCCAAATGGTCATGCTTTTGAACTTTGCCTCTCTCTCTAAACCCTTAGAAGGGTATTAATGGCAAATATAACACTCCCTTCTGGCCAAAAAAAAAAAAAAAAAAAACAATGGCTATGAAACTGTCAAAAACTGAAAAAAAAAATGGAGGGGGGGGGTGTCATTTTCAAAGAGTAGGATCAGTATGGGGAAAGGGTACTCATATTTGGATTCAGGGGATCATTTGACATAAGAATCAACAAGAATTGTATCAGAAGGATTTTTTTTCCACACAGTGCAATTAGTTTCCAAGTATTGTACTTTGGTTGTATTTTTGGTCTTTTTTTTTCCTCACAACATAACTAACAGCACAAAATTGTATTATTTTCAAAAGGAAAAAGATTAATTGGGCTTTTTTTACATTATCAAATCACAAAACATGTTGGAAAAAGTTAAAATTATTTATCAATACAAAAATAAATAACTAATGAACTAAATTTAAATTTTTCATCCATTACATTATATTGATGGTTTTTATGAGTTAAATTTAAATTTATTTCAGTAGAAATTTGAGTTAATTAAGAAAAGAAATAAAAAAACACACTAACTTGGAAAACATTTTTTCTGCTAGATTTTTCTGGACACCACTCCACTAATGCCCCATTCAAATCAATACAAAGTTCTGGCTTCATTCCAGGAGTTGCCTGTAAAAACAATAAAATACTTTTAGAAAGCATAGCAGGGAAAACATACCTCTCAATTTTGTTAAGACATCAAAATACACTAAATTTGGGAGTGATATATTTTTGTATGAATTAAATGAAACACTCACTAAGTGGGCTGATCTGATATCTTTATAAAACAACAGAAATACGTCAGTCAGAACAACAAAAGAGGAAGTCCAATTTTTACGAATACGTTTTCCACCTTCAACAAGTTTGGTCTTGTTTAAAGTCCCTTTTCGAGTAATAGACTAAAAACATAAAGAAAAAGTCTATGTAAATTATAATGAATAGAGCATTTATGTCCATGATAAACATAATTTCTCTTCACAAAAATAAGTAAAGAAATTTAAAAATAAAATAGCTTCAAAAGCAAACTAAGCTACAGTTAAAATTTATTGCTGTTTATAAGTTGCACTTAAAAAATAATTTCTTTATCTTTAATAGATTTTGCTTTCTTCCCTTCCAGAAATGCCCAGTTACCTGTTAAAGATTAAAAGTAATGCTAATATGAAGCATGCATTGTAATATATTTCATTTACAAACCAATGACTGTCATACATCACTTTTCCCACTAAAAACTGCACAAAAATTGTAACAAGTAACAAATTTACTTCATCTAGTAATTAAAACATTGACTCATTACTCAAGAACGATGAAACTTTGATGTATAAAACAAGGACGGATCCAGAAAGTTTTTAACCCAGGAGAACACGCGTTCCCTGGGCAAACGTTAAGAAGTGCAGGGGTCATTGAATTACCCCAGATAAAAACCCAGTCATTCACTAATAAAAACATCATTTTTCAACTTATTTACTATTAAAATTATAACATCTTATGATTTTCGACATTAAAATTGAATTTTAGATATCAGTGTGATTTATAAATCAGCTTTACATTGCACTTATAATGGAAGTATTTCTACTTTTGTTCCTTAAATTAAATTTAGACACACAGCGGATAATAACGCTTTATGTGATCTTTAAAAAATTTATAACAACTATATTGCTGTTGCTGGCATTTTTGACGCAGAAACTTGTACAATTAATGCTAAAAATGTTTCATTTTTTATCGAAACTAAAAAAAGAAAAAAAAAAAAAAACATGAGAGGCAAACTCATCTCACTTTGCTATAATTTATATCATATTTTGTAGTAAAAAATCAGAATTATTCACTTTATTTAAATATTTTCCCATCCTTTTTTTCAATTCTGTTTCATATTCAATTAAATTTTCATGATCTAAGAATTTCTCTCTCCTAAAAAATCTTTAGCTCCATATTCTTCATTGATAAAACAACTATTTGATTCAATTTCAGCAAAAAAGTTCCAAAACAACCTATTTCTTTCTAGTATGCTATTGATATTCCATTCCTATTTACATGAAATAACTTTAATACTGGAGGGATATAAATAAATTAACCGAACTGGCCATTCAAAATAGTTGATCTGTAAAACAAACGGCAGGAAGCGTAGGGTCATTTTATGACCCTAATAACTGACTAAACGTGTTTCAGTGGAGCAAAAATGCCCGAAATCTGTTCAAATTGCTACAAAAAGGTAGATAGCGGGACCAAACTCAGCTGCTGATAAGAAAAGAATGAACTGGTGGCTAGTTTTTTGGAAATTACTATTTGCAGAAGACTTGGGGTTATAAAATGACCCCTGCACGTCCTCCTGGGTTAAGGAGGGGACGGTTGGATTTTTAATTGATCTCATACTACGTATATTTGGTTTAGACATGAGTGGAGGGTAGGGATGCTGCCTCAATATTTTTAGTTAAAACAACTAAAATATCGAAATTTAATCAAGGAGGTTCCCAAAATTATTCCTTTCCTTTTCCGTTGAAAGGTGTATCCTTATATATTATTTCTGTAGCCTGTTTTTGGTTTCTACGCCAGATTTTTCTCAATTCTTGATCGATTTCTTTGATTTACACCTTATTTTAAAGCTTATGGTGCTGGCTACTGACGAAAAATAGACCCACGGTCTAAAAATTGTTTTTTGAGCCGAAAAAACCAATTTTAAAGAACCAGAATGAGACTTTCGGTTAAACTTATAACTTTAACTTGCTCTATGACCGACAGAGCTGAATAGCTTGATCGGCAGAGCGTTCTCCTCGTAACCAGGAGAATGCGTGTTCGGGTCCACGTCCGGACAATCTGCATCAAAAAATTAGAGAAATATCGTGCATTACATGAATACTTAATTAAGTGTATAACAACTATGAGGTAATAGAATAAATGAATAGGAAACGCACTTTGCTGTTATGAAAAATTAATGTGTTTTTGTGCTTAAGTACTTCTGAATTGTACGTTTTTTTTTTTTTTTTTTTTTTTAAGCTTTGGCTCTGGTAAGAAAATTAAAGCATAATGTAATTGAAAATATGAGTAACAGGTTTAAGATTTCAGGCTACAAAAGAATTGTTTTTTTGTTCAGAAAAAAATAATAAATCGTATATTGAAATATATATTCTTCTAATGAGTTTTTGACTCTTTGTACAAAGAAAAAAATTACTACCTCAATTTGATGGGAAAAATACATATTTTTTCTTTTTTTCTTTTTTTTGCAAAAAAAAGCTTATCACATTTTTACTACATTTGAAAAGCTACTCTTAAAAAAGAGCATAGTTCAATTTATTTTGTATTTTAACCGTGCTGTTAAATGATGAACACGTGCTGCCATCTAAGTAATAACGGTTCAAGCAGCCTGAGGTAACAAATTGTAAAAATTTTCAAAAATAAAAACATTTCTCTTCAATATCTTACCTTATATATTATTTCCCTCTCATTTTAAAATTTATCAGGCTGGCTAACGACGAAAGATAGACTTACGGTCGAAAAATCAAGTTTTCGAAAACGCCCCTTGCTGTTTCAAAACCTTGATGCAGCCTGTAGTTCTTATGCATTTTTTTTAAAGCAAAGTTCTAATGCAGTTTTCCAATTTTTTACGTCGCCTTCGGCAAAAAAAAAGCCTGTGTGTGTGTGTGTTTATATTTTAATAAATCTTAAAAGCACTGGACTTAGTTGTTCGGTTAAATTGATAAGTTTTTTTCGGTAGAGCGTTCGGCTATAAACTATCTGAACTTCGGGCAAGCTTAGGCTGTCCGACATAATATAAAATTTATATTAGTATTACGCATTACATGTACTCATAAACATACACACGTAATAAAATAAATGCAGTGGGAATGCTACTTGGTGTTTCGATTCCTTTATGCAGGCTACAGTTATCATTCAGATAAGTTGTCTGTTAATCGAAGGGTGTTCTTCCTTTTTTTAAGCTTTGACTCCGTTCAGACCACTAAACATAATGTAAGCATAAAAAAGTATTAGATTTACCTCAAGGGAATCCTTTTTGTGCAGAAAAACATTTTCTTTGTACGCTGAAATGTAGATTTTTCTAATAGCAGTGTTCGACCTTTTATACAAATGAAAAAAATTCTACGCCAAATTAAAACTCCGAGTTTCACCCAAAAAATACATTTTGTCTACGTTCGAAAAATTACACTTAAAAAACGGACTCAGTTCAACTGGTTTTGGTTTTGAATTTAAGTGTTCGATTAAAAGAGAAACATGTGCATCCATTTAAGCCGTAACGGTTAAAGCAACCTTCTACGTGAAATAATTCAATATTCAAAGATAAAAACACATATTTTCAATCTAATTTATTACTTCTCTAGAATGTTTATTTCTATCGCTACGGGAGATATTCGTCATTCTTTAATCAAATTCCATGCTTTACGAATAATTTTAAATCGTATCATGCTGGTTAATGACAAAATATAGAAGCATAATCTTATTATTATTATTATTATTTTTTGTTTTGGCAAAAAGCTTTTTTGCTGTTTCTTACTACGCATTCCTTCAATGAATAGCTTTCGAAAAGGAGGGCGCAATTGCTAGGTTTGTTGGGGTGTCGGGCTGTTAATCAGAATGGGGCCAATTCGAATCCGTGCCAATAAATATCTCTTTAATTTTTCTTTTTCGCCGTCAGATGCTCACATGGGCAGGACTGTATTTGCCACAACCTGTTTTTTTCACATGCACAATTATTGCTTTTTCACGAGTCATTACTCAGCCACTTTTAATGATATTTATGTTTGCATTAAAAATATGTACGACCAAAAGGTGAGCGATGATCAAATTATCACAACGTTGTATTTAACGAGGTTTTGTTACTGATGTCTTTAAATTACATGCCTTCTCTTCTGCGCTTACTTTTTTTCGGTTCTTCTTCATAATGTTCTTTCTTTGAAATTTTTAAAGAGCGAAATGCCTTATGAAGCGATTCGAAGCACAGTGCGGAGTTCCGCACGGGTCGTCTAGTTCTAATATTATTATATTTTAGAACTTCAGTTTCGTAATAATTCGGGGGAATGTTTTGAAATTCCCTCCCTCTAACATCATTGAAGGTCGAATAAAATGCGTTTTTTGAAACTTCAGTTTGAAAAATTACCAGAGGATAGTCGTGAACCCGTTCTTTCGTCTAAAATAACGTCTTCAAGACTAAAGGCTGATTTGCCTAAAAATTTACAATTTTTTTCAGGAAACATTGATAAAAACAAAGACTAGATCTCACAGTGTAAAATTCAGTCGAAAATAATTGTAAAAAAGATTTTGGGGGGCAAAATTGGAAAATTCCTTGACTTTTCCCTGACATTACGACAAAATGACATAGTTAAACACTATGTCATTTTCTCCAACAAATCCAGGTTTTCCCTGAGCGTATGAACCCTGTTACCATGAGAACGAAGGTAGTACAAATACAAAAATAGGTTCAGGTTTTATTCCAAAAATGAGAGAGAGAAAGAAATATAAATTATTGGTTAACACAATCTATAAATTGTGAGAGTTATAAGTAATTAAAGTTTCAAAAAGTATAGAAATACATGATTTTTAACTAATTTTCATATAGATAAATGAAACTTACAAAGTGGCCATCTTGCACTGAAGGCCAATATCCTTCTCCAAATGAAGCAGGCAAATAACCTTTATTGTCCTCAGCACCCGCTAAATTTACACATTCTGGAACTACTAAAGATCTTGTTTTGAACTGCCGTGGAACTGGCAATTTGGGGGCTCTTTTGCGCAACTTTGCTGGCATTGGTTCAGTAGTTGATTTCGATAACGCCATTTCTTGAGACCTGTCTTTTTCATTTGACTGTTGAGACAATTCTTTCTGAACTTTCTCACCCTGCTTAGATTCCTATTGTGTTAATAAAAAATTATTTAGTGCATAATAAAAGTGATAATGTATTAAAAGCAGAATGAATAAACTATCTTATATATTACATGAAATACACTGCCAGCTCAGTCATTTCCAGCCAAGGACTGCAGTTTCGTGCTTATTAGCACTCATCAGCCCGGCATAGGAAAGTGACTGAGCTGGAGATGGAAAAACCTCTTAAGGAAGCCAAGAGTGCCAAACAAACTGGTAGCTAATATAGAATTAGCTCAGATCAGACGAGTGACCGAAACAATGGTTCGGTTTGACTCAAACATTGAAGGCAAGGCATGGTACTTACTGAATTATCTTATATATTGTTTCTGTAGCCTGTCTTAATCAAATTCAATGATTTACCCCTCATAATAATGCTTATTATGCTGGCGAATGACAAAAAGCAGGCCCACTTCCTAAATTTTTTTAAAAAAACCCTGTTCAAAAGCACTGGACTGAGTTGTTCTGTTAAATTAATAAGTCTACCTTGCATTGTGACCAACAGAACTGAATAGCTCAATCGGTAGAGTGTTTGGCCGTAAACCAGCTGGACAAGAGTTCTGGCTCAGCCTGGATAATCTGCCGGCATAGAAAAACTAGACCATTATCACACATTGCAAGTGCACTTAACATACAATAACATGGGTAAGGCAATAAAATTAATGAGACAGCAACGCTCCCTGCTGTTTCAAAACCTTGATGTAGCCTGTAGTTCTTATGTAGTTAAATTGACTCTAAATTGAAAGGTTTTTCTTATAATACTTCGGCTCTACTAAGAAAATCAAGCGTAATGTAAGCAAAAATAGAAGTATCAAGGGGAATATTGCAAAGCTTTATATGATTTATGCAGAAAAAAATTATTTTTTTTTGTATGCTGAAATGCAGATTTTTCTAATGAGTTCTAATGACATATTTGCTTGGGTGAATGGAGCCTCATGCTGGTAATGAGGTGAGTGTGAGTTTGAATTTGGGGCGAAAAATCTTGTATAATATTTCTGTTGCTAAGCAAGATCTTCCTTATGCCTTGATCGAATTTCATGATTTACTCCTCATTTTATTTACTTATCATGCTGGTTAATTACAAAAGAAAGACTCACGAACTCGGTTGGATAGAGCGTCATGTCGTCATGCTAATGATGCAGGAGGGAGGAGGGGTTTTTACTGCTTAATAGAAGTACAAAAGTAAAGAATCATTTTATTTCTTTTTTAATCGACATCGGTGAAAAATATAATCGGTGAACAAACTCATGGCTGTTTTTTTTAAAAAACAGTCAATATGACTGTTTTTCGAAAAAGAGGCACTAAAAAATCGAATTTTTATATACTGTTATGAAGTGCGATACCTTTACATGGGTCAGCTAGTCATCATTTTTTTTTTTTTGTTTATGCCCAAAAGCCTAATGTAACTAAACTCGAAAATTATAAATTAATGAAATTGCTAAGATTATGGAAATTCAATGCTTCTTAAAATAAATATCTGAATTGATATTTTTAACAAGAGTTAAAGAAAAGGTTTATGCTCTTTAAAAACTTCTATATACAGGGTGTTTCAGTTAACTGTTTCAGAACTCCTTAGAGGGGTAGGGTGCATCGTGATGACTTGAAATCATGTACAATGGAGGGTCAGAAATGATTTCTTGACCCCAGAAATTGGAGATATGCCAGGAGTATTTCAGACTGTTCAGAGTTTCGTGCACTGAAGATGTGAGGTGTGCATTGTAGTTGGCGGAAAAAACTTTGCTCATTCTTTGATCCAAGTACCTTTTACTTTTTTTACATGTAAAATTAAAAACATTTTTCACTTCGGGTCTCTCTCTTTATGGTGCGTCTGTGTACATTACGATTTCAGGAAAGCATTTTTAACCCTGCATCGCTATATGATTTCAAACCAACAATACCCCCTACCCTTCTTAAGAGCTCTGAACCAGTTGAATCGATTATGTCAGAAAAGGCATAAGTCAAATTAATGAAACTTTTCAGGATTCAATAAAAAGTGCTTATTTCATTTATAAATGAACTAGATTCTACAATGACCACACAGCCACAAGTAGGATTACTACCTCGCCTTTAATTACATTTCATTTCATCACTGAAATTAATTAGTTTTTAAACATTTGGACTTATGCCCTTTCCCTTATGCAACAAACAACCTGAAAGGATAGCTTATAGAAGGATGAAAATGTAAATCAAGTGAAGCAGATGTTTCAAACTGACTTATGATAGTTAAAAATAATATAACAAAATAAGACAAAAATAATTAGGGAAGTTCGTATGCATAAATTCATTTACTCAAGAAAATAAGTCTTGCATTTTCCATTTTAACTCCTCTTGTTTTTGCGAAATAATGAAGTCTGATGCAAAAAAATAATAATAATAATAATAATAAAATAAATAAATAAAATAAATAAAATAAAATAAAATAAACTAACAAACTGAGAAAAAAGTTGAAGTTTCACATGGGTATAAAACTATTCATATTCATCAAATACATCCTCCATGGAAAACTTCTTTTTCTGTCCTTCTCGTCTAGTTTTGTGTACTAGTTTGATTTACATCGTAATACGATTATGTTCAAAATTGCACTGAATACTCATTTTGATATCTGTTATTTCTTCCAACATTATGAAAATTTTCTTTTTGTAATCAATATTGGCATAGGCAGTTCAGCCGACAAGCGTTACTTTTTAGTATGCTCTTGAAAACCATCCATAAAATAGCCATCATTAAAGTGAAAAAACTAACATAAATAAAGCACAAATTATCAAGAAGACACAGCCAATAGCTATTTCAAAGCTACAATGGAGCCTCTTCATCAGTGCAAAAAACTCACACACAACAAGAAAGTCGCGAGAAAATGATCTCATTTTTTTATTTCTGAATTTGTAAAAGTAGATAACAAAAGAAAAATAAGTAAAACAGTTAATGCATTTTTAAATAACTGTATTAAAGTTAATAAACATTTAAAGTAAAATATTAATTTTAAAATGCATATAAACATACAATAATCAAAAAAATCTAGTAAGCTGAAGATTGTTCGTCCTGCTTAAGTAAAAAGGTTTTTATTGGCATCATTGTTTCACAAGCTATCAGAATAAAAAGAATTTGCAATATCATTTCCGCATTTAATCAAGAAATTTCAGTACTTAAAAATATCCTTTTTAATAATAACGTCCCTAAAAATCTGGTTGAAAACATTTGCTTAAGTATAGCCTTCGATGAGCATTTCGCTTCTTTTGAAACCGTTTAACTGTGTAAATGTATGATACAACCGTGAAAAACCATTTTTTGTGGATCACCGGGGTGGATGAATTTTACACGTGGGAAACGGACGACTGGCATGTTTCTGGAGTGATTTCTTTAGATATGGATTTGTTTTTTACTTTTACGTTGATAACTGGAAAGAATATTGACATGTTGAACATCGGAATGGTTTTTTATAAATGGATCTCAAGGTAAGATAATTTTGTTATTGGCAGGTACTGTCCCATGGATGGCTAATTATCGGAACTTGTTTTCCTAATTAGTCGAGGCGAAACCCCCTGCTTTTAGTTTTAGGTTTGAGCTCTTGTTTATAGTTTAGCATGTGGTGCATTTGCCCAATGTTACTCTATATTGCATGTACTGGAGCTTAAACATTCTCTTTTAGTTCATAGTTAAAAAAATTAAATCTTTTGACCATATTTAATGAATCCTCCATGGCTGATGAGCTCTGGATTCATACTCTGTCTTTTCCTATTTAATAGCCACTTGCAATTTTCCTTTTTATCATCATTATTTTTATATAATTTGTTTAACATTTGGAATTTGGCTTGCTTATTTTATACATATATAAATTAGCAAGCCAAATTCCAAATTCCATTATTATTTTATATATATATATATATATATATATATATATATATATATATATATATATATATATATATATATATATATATAAAATAATATATATATATATATATATATAAAATAATATATATATATATATATATATATATATATATATATATATATATATATATATATATATATATATATATATATATATATATATATACATATATATACAGGGGCGGACTGGCCAGGTCAGCTCAGGGATCCCCGACTGGGCCAACCACCTATTGGGTCACTTTCAGCAATTTTTTTATTGAACTTAATACATTTCAATTCACACCTAAATTTTTTTAAAATGTCATAGTAAAAAAAATAATAAAAAAAACATGTAATTTGTCTTCTCTATGTGAAAAAAGCATTTGGAAACAGTTTATTCTTTTTCCATCCTTAGTAGAGACCAAAATAAATAGTCCCCCCAAGTCTACACATCCGAATGCTTTCCTCTCATCAACTTTCTATTTTTTAGAACTTTGAGGGCCATGGCTCCCACATTGAGGAAACGGGAGGGGGTCAGAGAAATTGGGGTCCGACGCGGCCTGAAAAAGGGCCCGGAATGAAAAAAAGAGTAATGGGACGAAAAGGTATGAGGTCTCTTTGTAGTCACCAACGATAGTCCAAAGTCTACAATGGGGTTGTTTTCGAAACTTTAAAAAACATTTTTCTCTGAAAGGGCATGCTTAAAAACATAGGATTTTACCATTATTTAAATAATTTGGCAAAGTTTAATATTTTTTAACAATTATTTTAAATGGTGCAATTTCATTTTTTACGCTGCTGCACATGAATGCCATTAACGCAGATTGCAACATTTAATTCGCTTCTTTACTCACATGTACTGTCAACGATATGGTTGATAGCAAGCGTAGAGCGGAATATTTATTTCGCTTCTGAATTATCATAACCTGGAAACGTGGTAGACAGCAAGCGTAAGCATTCAGGGTGCCAGTGGAGATGCGCCAAAGTCTATCACCTGTGACGTCATAAAGACCATGCCTCATTTTCAAAGTCGGACATTTTAAAAATTAATTAAAAGTTAAGGTTTGAGAGTTTCATAAAGTTTTTTTGTCGCTCCATGTTTTTTTTTTTTTTTGCTTATTCTATCAATTTTAGTGACTAAAAGTAGTATTTTTGACTGAAGGAAACAACCCCATTGAGGACCTTGATGCAAGAACCAGTTACGTCCAAACTTTTCCCTTTTTTTGATTCAATTTTTGCGTGGGGAGAATTTCATGCCTTTGCTTTGTAGTAAATAATGTGGGAAAGATATTAGCCTTTCTATATTTGACACTCTGATGTCATTTGTTGGTCTTATCGAAAATGAGTGAGTATGGACTTACCTAGTTCTTGGATCTAGTCTCCTTATTTGAGTTTTTCGGATTTAAATGTCTAAAAATTGCCAGACAGTCTTCAAACCTTCGCCAGTCCCTTAAAATTACTAAAGATAGATTAAAATTTCACTGATAGAAATCTCTATGGGAGAGCTCCGTAACCCTTTTATCTGCACTGTAGCCTAAAATTGATTATGTTTCAGAATAAAATACCCAGAGGGAACTAGTGTTTTCCTCAGACCAAAAAAAGGGCAGTGCGCGTTCTGATAAAAGGTACTTTTTAGGAGAAATTTTGTGAAATAAAAAAGGTGCTTCTTTTACTTTTTGGTATAGGTGCTACAAAGTTCAAGTGTTTTCGATAGTAATTATTTTTAAAATATTAGAAAGCTTTTTGATGTTTAGTTTTAAAGGTAATGCAAAAAACATTCAGATATATTCGAATCATATTCTTATGAATAAGTGATTGAAACGAGGGAGTGATGTTTCAAGGACAGGCTTGTGTGACTCTTTGCCTTTTGGAAAAAAATTTGCTTTTGTGAAGTTTTGTTTAAATTTTTAAAGTGCAAGGAGGGTTGATTAAGTTTCGGGTCAAAGGTTAGATTAAAAGAGGTATATAAGATTATGTTTTTAAATTTTCAATGTCGGCAGAGTCGCCGGATTCCCTGTGCTAACTGAATTGTAGTTTAAAATTGGGTCGAGTATATTTCAGTTTTTAAATGCTTCCAAATGAGATCACTGAGTTTTCTACTCTCTCAAACTTGACCAAAGATATTTTTGCATTTTTTAATAGTTCAAAGTCGAAACGTTTTCATAGAGGGCTCTTGATTCTTCCCTGTTCCATTAATTTTACCAAGGGTAGCCTAAAATTGCATTTCTAAAACTTCCCATTTCGGAGAAATTCTAGGAAGAGCCTCCGACATTCTATTGTAAACAACGATAGACTTCAATTTTGGAAAAAAAGAAGACAAAATCGTGATGAAACCCCTTCTTTTTCTTCTCCTCTAACGTTACCAAAAATCGTAAAATTGCGGTTTTTGACATCAACTTTGAAAATATCACTTGGAAGGGAACTATAGAACCCCTTCTCCCAATTCTGTTCTCCTTAGGCCTATATAGATCAACCAACTTCGAAAACTTTCCGGGGGAATTACCCGATTCCTCCCTTTCCTCGTGTCCTTCCGATATTGTCAGTATAGAAGAATAAAGATGTGCCTTTTCAGACTTATGACCATTAGCAGGTCCCAATTAAGATAGCAGGGGCCCTAGACCAAATGGTTTTTTGGGTCCCCTTTGAAGTTAATCCTCACCAAGTGATAGGAACAGGGGCAGGGGCAGATACAGAAAAATCTTTTGGAGGGGGCACGGGAAATTGAATAGCACCCCTCCCCTCCCGCAGCCTTTGATGTTTCCATAAAAAATGTTAAAGACTTTATTTTTAAATGTGCATGTTTTTTATGTTATTTATTGTTTTCTTTCATGGATGCCTTTAGGTCAGTGAATCTACATCTAAGTACATGAATATTATGCACAAAAAAACTTTGAATGTGGACAGAAAACATCTTTAACGTTTCAAGCCATTTAAATACTAAACCCAATATAATGTCACCGAGATGCTAGACAATGAGCGGCTTTACATAGGAACATTGTCATAATGATTTTTTTTAACACGAAGGCAAGGTTATCAAATAAAACTATACCTCACTTGAGTTTTTTTTTAAAATTAATTTATAACGAAAATCATTACTTCATAACATATAAGTTTTACTGAAGAATTCAGAAACTATTTCTGAGTGAATTTCAAAACAGTTGCTGATTTGGTTTGAAAGCCATGATACAGTTGAGATAACATATTGATACAGTAGAACCTCGATTATCCGAGCTTTGATTAATTGATGTTTCTGTTAACCGAGCTGACAATGAAGTCTTTTATTTTTCTTTTGTCTAAATACGTAAGCTCTAAAAAGATGACGTGTTTTATTTCTCTGCTTGTGCTGCCTGCCGTTCTGCTCAAAAACTACCTTCTAAGAAACATAAGACAGACCGATATTTAGAGCAGATGACAGATGCTAACTACACCAATAGAAAATTTTTTGCTTAAAGAAATGCTTGATCGGGGAGCTATTGCCAGAAATTCGGGACTTTTGCAAAGAATAGTAACAGATTTAACAACAAAGATGTACATTTAATAAAATGATGAATTTCCAATTTTAAACTAAATTTATTTTCTGGAAATGTTGTTTCTCCAAACGCATCTGTTTATATTTAAATTTGCATTGTAAAAAAATCAATTGACTTTTAAAACTTACTAAAAGATGTTTTCTTATTTTAGTTTTTTAACTGTAAAACATTATTTTTACATGTTAATTTTTATCCTTTTAAAAATATTCTATTTTATTTTATTTAATACATTTTAAAAATTTGTGATCCTGACATGCTTTTGTACAAAGTTTTCACTTACCAAGATCTCTGACATTCGAGGCATCTGTGGCCCCAGTTAGCTCGGATAAACGAGGTTCCACTGTACTACATGCTGTTTCCCTTAAAAATCATGGGTTTTCATACAAACTATTATATGATTTCTTTCATTTTAAATTTTTTATAAGCTGAAAAAGAAATATAATTTTTAGAAAATAGGTTCCTGGATCAAAATGACTCTTTTAGGTGCGCCTACACATTTAAAAAAAATGCTAATTATTGATTTCATCAAAGAAGAATTAGTGGACAAATCGCGATAATACCATCCCTTGAATTCGAAACCAGTGAGTTAAATGTATTCTACAACTCTGGGCCTCTGACTCCATTAATACTTCTTTTGCAAACAAAAATGCTTTTATTCAAAATATGCTGTATGTGTTTTGTGTTCTTTTTAATTAACTACGTAAAAAAAATTGCGAAAGAAAGGTTAATTAAAAAATAATAAAGAAAATAGTGAAACTAATTCATCCTTTGGGGGGAGGGGGCACATGCCCTCTGAGCCCTCCCCAAAATCCGCTATTGAACAGGGGGCTCTGGGGGGTTATGTTATGTAATCAATCCTTACAATTTTAACCATTGGCTAAAATAGTTTAGGCCATTTCAGGATTCCAAAAAATCGGGGACCCTATGCCACGGCCTAGTTGGCCTATTCAGCAATCTGGCCCAGATCATTAGTATCTTTCTCCCAAGGTACATACAAAATGTGTCAGTGGTAGCTTTAGTTTACTTTTCACAACTTTCTTCTTTTAGAACTTTAAAATTTGATTTAGAAACTTAAAGGAAGCTAGGAATTAGCGGTAGATTAATGTCTTAGCTTGACTGGAAAGAATCGAGATCCGGTACTGTTTGATTTAACTTTTTTAATTTACAGAAGTGGGCCAAAATATTCTTTGGCCGACTGGGCCTAAGTCAGCCAGTCGGCCCCTGTATATATATATATATAAGCATCAATAAAACAACAAGCAGACAAGATTACAATGTAGATAAATGACAGAGATGAAGCCAGTACTCTTCAGCAGTAGAAACTTCATCCTATGGTCGAAAGACCAAAAAATTATACTAAAACTAAATGTAGGATGTCCTGTTCCGAAAAAGCTAACATTCAGGATTACATTGGGCTAAATGCACCACATGTGAAAAATGAATGCAGATTTTCGGAACTAAGACCTAAATTTTTGCTGAGTTCAGACAACACAGCAAAAATATTTATCAAAACTCCCTCACATTAAAAAAGACTAATTCTAATTGTAAAGTTTTTTATTTTCTTGACATTAAAAATAATATTTACTTCAACTGTAAAACCACTATTTATGATAAAAGATGCGAATTTCAATTCAAAGTTAATGATCTGCAAAGTTTTTCTTCTTGCCTTAGTAAAAAAATTTTTTTTGGCATCATTGTTTCGCAAGCCATCAGAATCAAAAGAATATGCAACACTATTACAGCATTCAACAAAGAAATAAATCTACTTAAAAATAAACTACTTGAAAACAATTTCCCAAATAATCTGGTAAATAATATTTTCTCTATAGGATAGTTTTTAATCAACACTTCACTTCACTGTAGGGTCATTCCATGCGAAATGAGCAAATCAGCTGTGGCTGACATGTCACAGATTTCAATGAAAATTTTTACTTAGGTAAACCATGCATATCTATGAGGGAATGCAAAGTATGGAAGTTTAAAAAACTGTTTGTTGCTTTGTTATTGACATTAGAAGTTGATGCTTACGCTAAGCCTAAATTTTCAGAGTTCATTGCTGCCAGTTTGTGACTCAATAACTCCATAAGTTATAAACGTACACTTAAAAAATAAATATTTCCGCATTCTATGAACAAATCTCTATTTGGAAAAAGCAAAGTAAAATTTATTTGGATCTTTTTTTGAATCTGAGATATTAACAAATATTGAAATTTTGCCAATTTACTTCAGATTTCAAATCACTCTTCTATCTCTTTAAATGAAAATATAAGAGTAAAAATGATTCAAATTGAAAAACTATATATAACTAACTATCTGCTCTAATTTAGTAATTGTTTATGAATTTCTTGACGACGAAATCGTACTTTAAAAAATCGAAATTTTCCGAAAATTTCATTTTTTCCTCTATTTCAGATGTTTTTTTTGAAGATGAGGGAATGCTCTAAATTAACTCAAGTTCTTTTATGTAATATATTGAAGTGTCTTTTAGTTGCTATTAAATTTTAATCATTGGTATCAGCGTATTTTTGTTACTAGAGTAACTTGAACTTAGACAAAATTTCATTCGTTAGTTCTTTTTATTGTAAGTTTAGCAAAACTAACCATTTCTTTGGTATTTTAAATTTCTCAAAAGCATGTTTATGAAGCACTTGCTAAAATGTACATTTTTTAAAAATCGAAATAAATGTTAGATATACTTGCTTTTGCATCATTTAGTCGTTTATCTAGTTTTTTGAATTCTCGTAATTTCACAAAAGGGTCAATCCATACAGGTTCCATACAGTATAAACTACTCATTCATGTTCAAATATTTCTAAGTTATAAAATTAAAATAATTATTTTGAAAATTACAATATGTTTTTTCAGTATAATGTATTATATAGGGCACAATATACGTAATTTAAGAAGGTGCAATGAAATTTTCACTTTTTATTTATGCTTTAGTGTGTGAATTGATTAGCAAAATTGCTCAATTTCAAAGACCTGTATCTTTTCTACAAACCAAATACAAAAAACAATATGTATAACATGTGTAGTACTTGAATAGAATAATCAATTGGCCAATAAATTTTATTTTTAATTCCATCCTCTTTTGGTTTACAGGGGTCTAAAAGTGTCATTTTTGTCATTTTTCTTATTTTTGAGGGGCTGTAATCTATAAAGGGTGCACAAACACACAGCAAAAGTTACATATTTTTTTAGCATGGTTGCAGTGATTAGTTTTTGCCGTATTTCATCTTGTGTTTCTGTCCCCTACGCAAGTTATCCCCCTTTGAAATGAGTAACATTTTTACATTGGACCCTGAATTTGAACCTGTTGCCGTTATTTTAATTATAAACTTACAGCTACGTTACTCAGCATGTAAGATTATCAATTTATGCACTTTAACATCAAAGCGTTAAAGTTATTGTTATAAATGTAATTCAAATAGATTTTGGCCAAAATGCAAAGATCAAAAAGTACCATTTTTGACTACGAAAATCACTTTTGATGACCTCTAAAAAATCAAAGGTCCAGTTGAGAGAAAAAATAAAAGTGGTTTTAAACATCTTTCATATCCAGCTTTTAGGGATATGAATTTCAAAAAAAATTACAGATGGTCGAGCGCACCCATCCATCGAACCTGTAGAGATTGACCCATAAAACACAAAGAAAATGCCATTTTTCTGAATTTTATTTTATGTTCGGAAATCAAAAACCAATTTGGAGTTTCTTCAAGCAAATAGTAGAAACACAGCTCTATATTCTTGTAAAATTTTGAAGTTGTCTGAATTCTTCCTCATTTGAATTTTTGTGTCTATGTGAAGGGGAAAATCATCATTTTACAAAATGGCACTAAGTTTAAAACTGATTTTGAAGACAAAGGAGTTGAAACACAACTTCAAAAGTAAGGTATTTCTTTTTTGATACTTAGCACATTATTGGGCATTAATTTCATCAAAGCTAATGCATTCCTTAAAGATTGAGATTCAAAAATAAAATGCTTAATTATGAGAAAATTGAAATATTTTCAGTTTTTGAAACTCTGTTAAAAGTTAACTATAATAACTTTCAAAATTTTACTTACATCAGATTAATTACCCTACTCCATAGATTGCAACAACATATAATTTTTATGTTTTCATTAAATAGTTAATAAGATACAAGCCTTCAAAAATGCAATATTTAGCATTTATGAGAATGCTGTTCAATTTGACCAATTTTCAATCGCATGTAACTATTAAAATAAAAAATTTTAAGCAGAAATATTTTAGATATTTTTATATAGGCATAAAAGGAACCTGTATACCAAATTTCATAAAAATCTGTTACCATACGGCCACCACTTTTTTGCGAATTTTTCTCATTTCGTATGGAATGACCCTGTAGCCATCTAACTGTTCACGTATATGAATTTTCTGGAGGAAATCATGGGATTGGACTTCTGTTGATGATATTTTTTGAAATGTGTTTTTTAGAACCTGGAATGTTTTTGAAACTGATTTATTGGATGGTCCTTTTATTCAATTGGTTTTGTTTTAATTTTATTTTTATCGACTGGTAGGAAAATTAAACTGACGATTACGGATTTGAATTTGCACCCGGACACATAGTTAAGACTTTTGATTTTTCGCTGGCGGTACCGTGGAGGGACATTATTGATAGCCTTGGCTTCTAATGTCCGAGTCGAAACCCCAGTGCATAGTTTTAGGTTCCTAGTTCCAAAAATCTGCATTCATTTATCACATGTGGTGTGTTTAGCCAAATGTAATCCTGAATGTTAGCTTTTTCGGAACAGAACATCCTACGTTTAGTTTTAGTATAATTTTTTGGTCTTTCGACCATAGGATGAAGTTTCCACTGCTGAGGAGTACTGGCTTCATCTCTGTCATTTATCTATGTTGTAACATTGTCTGCTTGTTGTTTTATTGATGTTTATATTTACCTGGCTTATTTGTTTAGCTGCTTTGTGCATCTTTGGGCTTGTGGTTTATAGTATTCTAATTTTTTCCTCTTTAATATGTTTTCAATATATATAGACAGCATAACTTCGATTTAGCGATACCTGATTTAATGATTTCCTCAATTTAATGAAACATTTCACTGGTCTGGATTTAACTGCATTGAACGTATATTCCCCTTGATTTAACCATATCTTTGATTCAAAAATAACTTTTTTCAGTCCCTTGACAATCGTTAAATCAAGGTTATACTGTGTATACATATATTAAATAGCAATATAAAATTTGAATAATAAGGAACGTAAAATTGAATAAAAATCCCAAAACACCCTGGGGCCTCATCAGGGGATTACTCCCCGAGGGTAGGGACAAACCTTGAGATGATCCCCAGTCCTTGACCACAAGAGATGCAGTTAAAATAATAATGTATAAAAGTATATATTTTGTCTAATGTTATATTTCATTTTCTTTCTTGATTCCACTCTTTTTTATATAAATTTATAACAAGCATTAAAAAACAAGAAAAAAAAATTGGAATTACACAATACCTCAGTGTCTGATACAGTTGATAAATCTGGTAACTCCCAAACAGACTCACTACTGTCTTCATCATAAAAATAAGTTCTTCCATTGTCATCCAAAGAGGAAAACCACTATAGAAAAAAATTGCTAAAAATTAAAAGGTCATTTTACATGTTCAAAGCACTTATTCCATTAGAAAAACACAATCAAAATACCTCAGTAAATACTTCATTTATAGAAAAAATACAAGGAAATTCTTGAGGAGTACCATACAGTTCAGAATCACTATCAGAATTATCTTCACTTTTCATAGTCAGTGTTATTATAACTTAGCTTCAAGTTGATTAGAGAAAGCAAAGCCATTAAAGTGTAGGAAATGCAACAGGAAGCACTGGCAAAAGTTTTTGAGAGGAAGGAAGTTGAGAGGAAGCTCTTCCTCTTG